>NW_006916276.1:0-39517 GCF_000464535.1 Endocarpon pusillum Z07020 | reverse complement strand
TTTGTATTATATTATTAGTATAAAGTACTTAAGAAATTATCTACTTTAATATATTAATATTACACTCTTTATTAAGAAAATAAATTATTTTATTAAGATATATAGTCTTATACTCCTCTCTATTATTAAGTATCTAGTCAAGAAGGCCTTCGAACGCTTCTGTAATGATTTTTTAAGGCCTACCCTAAACTGATACAAGTGCAGGCTATAGATCTCTGAATATAGTGACATTCTGCTTGATTCTATACACTGTTGCGGCATAGTAACGAAAGGCAGCAGCTATTTCTTTAGGGTCTACGTCAGTAGCAAGCAGAAGGGCCATATTCTCTACCGCTGCCTTTAAAAAACGCAGATTACTTATCGCGAAATGTAATACCAAGCTTAAAAAGCAATATAGGGCCGAATCGGGATAATAGCGAGCTTCATGAGCATTTACAAGCAAAATCTACAGCTATTTACTACGCATTTGGCGATTCCTTTTTTTGACCGCTTTTTTGCCCCGCCAGCACAGCAATTTTTGGGTCGCGCTAAGGATTCGCAACACTTTTGGGACGGGCAGTACCCCACTAAAAGTATTAGGACAAAACGCGCTTTTTTTTCTATACACGTTTTTTATCGCCTTTTTTAATCAATCACTATAAATCAACGCAAGGCTTTGGCGCCTCTAGAAATTAACAGGAGCTATGGCCAGGAGCTATCTCCATATTAGCGCGGTCAAATTATAGCCTACTATGAGGTAGGCCTATTAATTAGGAAAATTAGCAAAAAAGTAGATTGCACTAGATCTACTGTTTTTAATACCCTCGTACGAAATCCACTCTGTAACGAAGGCAAAAGCTTGCCACATTCTGGCAGACCCCCTGCATTAAATCACGTTCAAAAACGAAACATTCTACGTATTATTCGAGCCAATCTGAGAATTACTTATGCAGCTCTTCAACTTGAAGCTGGGGTGACTGTTTATCGTAATACCCTTTACTAAATACTCAAAGATGAGGGTATTACTAATTAGCTTGCTAAAAAAAGACCTCTTCTGACTTCTGAAGTAGTTGCTAAACGCCTTGCTTAGTGTTTAGAACGAAAAGATTAGACGTGAGATAACTAGCACAGAATAATATTCAGTGATGAATGTTCTCTTGAAAAAGGCTCTAGAGCCTGGCAAGTTTGAAACTTTTGTACGCTATAACAAAAGTGGGATAAGGATATAGTTCAACTATTTAAGAAAGGCAAGAATATTAGCGTCATGATATAGGGTGCTATTTATGGAAATAGGCGTTTAGATATCGTTCTTTTGGAACGTGATCCTGATTCAGAGAAGTCAGGATATACTGCCAACTCATATCTCACTATTCTCCGTGAGCAAATCCCTCGAACGTACGAACCTGGCCGGATTTTCATGCAAGATAACGCCCGAATTCATACTGCAAAAAAGGTTATGGCCTGGTTTGAGGAGGAGGGTATATCTCTGCTTGATTGGCCCCCTTATAGTCTGGATCTGAACCTAATTGAACACCTCTGGGCGCAACTTAAGCAATGGATTAACGATCACTACCTAGACTTAATCCAAATGGGTAAATCTGAGGCTGATTATCAACGTCTGTTTACCGCTATTCATGAGGGTTGGGACGCTATTAGGCAAGAAGCTATTGATGCCCTAATCAAGAGCATGGATACCTGTATAAATGCAGTGATTAGGGCCAAAGGATGGTATACCCGCTTCTGATATCTAGCTGCCTATTTAGGAAATTAGTACTATTCGAAAGAGCAGATTTTGGCACACCATTTAATTGATTCTTATAGGATTTCAATAAATACCGGGCGTACAGTAGTAATTTGTATGGGAAGAGTGGAAAATGTTGATGGGGTAAAAATGCGGGTGTCCCAATACTTTTGGTATAGTACTGTACGAGGTTAGTCCAAGTACAACATACCCCAGAACTGCCAATGGAAGGAAATTAGCTAAGAGGAGTTAACGACAGTATGGGCCGGAGGCCCCTGGCAGTCATCAGGAAAAATGGACAAGAGCCGAGACAGGAGAGCAGCGCATCCTCATCTACTGCGGCCATAACAACATGTCTTTGAGTTGGTGTCGAATCCGCGGCATTTCCAGTGCAGGACAGACTAACATTGACGATGAAGAACAGAGAGGTGCAGGTTCGCAGCAGCTCTAAAAGGTGGGCGCGGAGGCATCTGGCCCCCTTGGCAATCGCTAACTAACATCCCAGACCCCGGACACATGCCCAACGTCTAACTACTACGTAGTACATAATACGAGAGTACTGACTAGATCCCGAAACCCAGAGTAGGAGCGGCCGATCAACTAACTACGAGCGGTGTTTTGCGCAATCATGGGGGGTACTCAGGGAGGTACTTGATACTGGTAGGGATGGTTGTTGCTGGGACCCGACTTCATATGGCTTCAGATGAAATACTACTAATCACGCAGTACTACATACGTACAGAGTGTTCAATACACACATTTTTCGCTAACCGACTACTACATACTTGGTAGCCACAAACAATTCGCCATATCACAAGTGGCTAAAAACAATTCCCGTCCATCACCAGCATCAGCATTCATCAGCACTCTATCTCCATGGCCTCAATGAAATCGCTCCAGCTCGACCCGAATCGAGTGTAGAAATGACAGCGCTGGTCGGTAACAAATAAGAACTCTCCACGACATCGCAATTCGAAAACCAATTCCTTCACCTTTTCCCGCGGCACTGAGTGCACCATGTAGCTGCATCTTGGTCGGTCATAAGGCAGTAGCGTGGACAGTCGCTCTTGAAGCGCGGCAGATCGGTACTTCTTGTATGGTTCTTCCAAGACCGTTGTCACGTCAGGACCAGGTTCGGCGAGCCTAGCGTCAGGGACCGTTCCTGGGTTGTGGATGACCTATGCAGAAGAGTGGGGTCCGTCAGCGCTACGTGATGGACAAGACCCGACGCGTAGTCGCTCACCATCCTGTCTCCCAAGATGCCCGGGGTAGCTTTGACAGTCTGGCTAGCAATTTCCAAGTACGAGGCCGCCTTGTCCGAATACAGGTTCGGTGTCTCATCGAAGAAGATTCCGTGCACCCCCCAACCCGTCGTGCTGTGATCGTTTGACCACCCGGCGTACTTCACGATCTCCTCGTAAACTGTCGTCACGTCCCTCTTGCAGTAGTTGATACGAACGTACCCAACGGTACGCACGTTAGGTCGAGCAGTTAGCCTTCGGATTTCCCGACCATAGTCCTCGTCCGGGAGTGGGGAAGACCCAGGACCATTGTGTGGATTCAGTATGATTATGAAGTTGAGATTGGGATGGGCGGTTATTCTACACGCTGAAGGTTAGTCAGCGATAAAACCATTTCCCCCCAGATTTCGAAGGGGGAAGAAATGGGAGCAACTTATGAGTCATGGAGGGGTTCCCAGGCTCCAGGGAGCGGATAGATGTATAACGGAAGTAGAACGGTTGATTTCGGAGGCATCTTGTATGTGTCGAGATCGAGTAGGAGTAGGTGTGAGTAGCAGAAGGACTACAAGACGCAGGTGAAGTAGGTGAACGGGACAATGTCACGTGACACAACTGCTGACCGCCTCCGTCCTGTTTCCTTGGAGGTGACAATCGAAGGCCGCAAAGTAGGATGACCGACTAGATAGCGATTGGTTGCTGTAGTTTTCGTCAGATATGCGGCCAAGTATTGTTGCTTAAGCTGTTTGCTGAAACTTCACAAATGAAAGATGATCACGGGGCTTGAGAAAGTACTCCCAGTAGGGAGCTGTGCATCAAAAGACTTTGACATATGCTAAAATTAGGACGCCACTAGCATACTCTAGCTGAGCTCTGATATGGCGTAAGGCGTGCAGTGTAAGGGGCGGCCCGCAGAATGCCACCCAACCGTGACCCCTATGTTGGATTTTCATAGTGCCTTCTTTCAGGCTGTGTGGGGTAGCTCACAAGTCCAGTCTAGCTAAGCTTTCGGCATTCAGCCTCTTTGGCAGCCCTGATGTCGCCCGTAGAGACCACAGTGACACTGATACAAGAATAGCTAGCTGTGCTTGATCCTAGTCAGCGTATCTTGGACATTTGATGCGTACTAGTATGAAGCAGTGGAGGCGAAAAATTATCCGTCTTGGTGACCATTGCGGCAAGCCATAGGGCCGAAGAGAAAGAACATCGACATATTCGCCACGCATTGCGTACTCTGCTGACTCTGAAACCAACGTATCAAATCAAGTGACGCTGCGCTGAATCAAGTGCCAGATTCACCTTCAATACTGCACAAACCTTAATTAAGTTCCTCGCGGAGAACTCCGCATTGTCACCGACTGGCCAGGAGAGCAAAGCTTATGCATCACGTGATATATTAGTAAACTGACAGCTGTAAGCCAGGCAGGGGAAGTTCGCGAACAATATCATATGTGATTAGGAAGTCCGAGCCGTAGGGTAGGTCAGATCACCGAGGAAAGAGTTGCTTCACAAGAGCAAAGACAGAGAAAAAGTAATCATCAAATAATTTTCGTTTTGGACATTTTGAAAAGTAATAACTAAAGGGTACTCCGTACATAGCTTTGATTGGTTCGGCATGCACATTGTTACATCTCCATGTCGTCGATCGACTCACCAGACACCGCTTTCATGATGTCAACTACTTCTCTCACTGAATGGCCCTATCCTGTCCCGAGTTTGAAAATATGGAAACCACCTTTGCAGATGCGATTTCATTGTCTGTTAAGGCAGCGATATGCCCCTGGTCAAGGTCGCTGACATGAATGAAATCTCGAATGGCGGTGCCCTCATTCGTCTCCCAGTCTGTACCGTAGATTTTCAGGATAGGTCTCTCTCCGCTCATTGCCTTGACCACCACGGGCATCAAGTTGTTTGGTACGCCCCCAGGATCCTCTTACAGCATCCCAGGTGGATCGCATCTGGGGCTGAATTACCTAAGAGCGATGTTTAATTCTGTTTTAACAGCAAATTTTAGCTTCATTCATTATATTTACGTGTTCATTACTATATAATGTTTTCTATACATTCATTGAAAGCGACTATAAGGACTAGTTGTTCAACGTGGCTACGTGGAATGAAAAATGGAGAACGCCAGTTGTAGAATCTAAATTAAGGGGCGCAGCGAGTGCAGATACAAGTACAAATTGCTACGTCTTACGGAGCCGTGCATCAAAAGTCTTCAATATACGCTAACTGAAAAGAGTAAAAGCTAACCTTTCTAATCCTAGCAGAGTGCTAGTAGTCAGTGGGACGTAAGGGTGATCAGAGGGGCAGATGGCTGAAGCTTAACTAATGCGGACCGCTAAGCACATCAGATAGCCCAAAGAGGCTCTAAAGGTCTAAGAAGAAAGAGGGTTATAGCGGCAGTCCTAAGGCTCTACCCCTACAGCACATTTTATACATCATGCGGAAGCTTACTACGTAGATCTAGTGTGCTAGTGGCGCTCTAATTTTAGCGAAAATGATGACTTTTGCTGCACGACCCTGTACTGCAAGATTGGCTGCGAAATTGCAGTAGAAAGTGACCAATCAAAAGCAGGCAAAACGCAGGGGTTACGCGTAGAGATCGTTGAACCATTATACGTCTCCACCTTGTTGTCGGTAACATTGAATCACCAAGGAGTAGTGTAAATGTGTAAATCTTTCAAGAGACAGGCCACCTCTGTTGACCACACAAAGAGAATCGAGTATTAGGCTTACCAAGGGAAACATGGCTAGGGCTTAGTGATTGTTTTGTCGTCTTATTTACTGCGGTTACCTCCTGTCGAACTTAGGAGCGCTCATTGGTTGGTTCTTCTACGCGAACACCTGCGGTTCGCCTGCTTTTGACAGGTCAATCTCTACTGCAATTTCGCAGCTAATTCCGCTGTACAACACAGCAATGTGTATTTTACTAGTAGCTGCGCCCTGCGCAGCTTTTTTAGAGAGATCAGACCATTTCTTCCATTTTAACTACTTGACACCTCCTTGTTATGGTGTCAGAATCAGCATATCTCCCGTGTCACTGAATTGGCTGACTTTCCCGCGATTGACGGTCAGAACTCTATTGCAGGCTTGACATGGAGAACATCAAAATTTTAGAAATTTGTTGTTATCCTTTCTAAGGCTGAAGTTCTTTTGTCAAGTCTACAGCAAAAATTTGAATTCGTGAGAATATCTACTGGCCTGATTTAGACCAGGTAGTAATTGAAGCGGGTGTTATAAATGCTACACTGCAGGTTTGATGACAATTAAGTCATTACGAACTACTATGTACGTAGTATGTACGAAGAGAATGATATGCATGAGGGATGTGGACTACTACGATACCAGGTAGAAGTAGTCATAGCTCGGCGCTAGTATCCCTGACCCTGCACGATTTGTTTTCATGATCGCCTAAGCTAAATTTCTGATAGCGGTTGTTGACTGAGCGATTTATGTGGCCAAGGACGAAAAAGACTCTTAGATTCAAGTGGATTCGAGATCGTGGCGCTGTGAAGAAAACTAGTTTCTTCTAGCGCCAAGCTATTACTTCTGCTTGGTACTCTAGTACGTGATGATGATGTGTGTCGGGACCGATCCCGGTTTTTGGATTCACTAGTCGGTTGCTAACTATCTAGTAGCCACTAGCAGGAACCGGTCTCACTCACTTCCGCTTCTGGAACCCGCTTGATCAACCTCTAAGGGTTTCACAGGACTTGACGTGGTGTTTACCGCCTTTTCTAGATTCTGATCATTGGTAAACGATCTTCAATGGTTGCGCCGATCATCACTGACAGCAGCTCATGTCACAGATGTAATACTATCGACTATCATAATTGTTTACCGATTAATTACGGAGGTTTCCATTAGAGACTTTGGTCTTTACTTGTGACACGGAGCATGAAATGGGGAAATTCAATCAAATCTATGACTTGGCTTTTACTATCGTACACTCCGTTCATAGTGGTTGCAACAGGTCAGGTCGGTATGGCAGCAATGAAATCCTGCCAATGCGGCCCAAAACTCTCATAATAATTCTGGCTCAGATCTGTGAGGTAGAGAAACTCTGCGTGTTGGCTTAACTCATCCGCCAAACTCCTCCGATCGCCTTGGCTCATGCCAGTGCGTACGGAGAACATGATACAGCTGACACGTGATCTATCAATTGGAAGCGATGCCAGCCGGGCTCGCAGGGCTTTGGATGACGAATCCTCCTGATACTCCTGATAGGATGCCTCGAAGACGACAGTGATATCGACGTCAGCATCCGTGAGGCGGGCGTCAGGTATCGAACCTGGGTTGTGAATGATCTGCATAATGGAGTTAGCTTCGTTGGCAACCCGAAAGCCGCCCGGATGATGGATATATTCTCACGGTTCGAGCCGGCAGCAAACCAGCTGCGTTTTTGGCTGCTTGGTTAATGCTTTTGAGATAATCGGAGACCTCTGAAGTATATTCATTTGGGGTCTCGTCGAAGAAGATCCCATGTACCGCCTGATCAGTCGCATTGGGGTTCACAGACCACCCAGAATATGTAGAAATATCCTCGAGGACTTCGGTGAGATTTCTTTTGGCGTAACCAATGCGAACATACCCCATCATTCGCACATTTGGATACACGTTTAGCCTTTGGACCTCAGAGGTGTACTCGCTGGAGGGATATCGCGTTGACCCAGGCCCGGAGTCCGGATTGATTATCACGGTGAAGTTCAGGTTTGGACGAGCAATAATCCTAATTATATCTATCAGCCTTTCTGCCGCGAAGAAAACCCTACATTGCTAGAAGGATCGCAGCTTACGCCTCATGCAGCGGCTCCCAGGCGCCAGGGATGGGGTAGATATACAACGGTACCAGAACGGTGGATTTGAGACCCTTGGGATGTCTTCGTCGCGAAAATACGAAGGCTACTGGAAGGACGACAGCAAGAATAACGAGAAAAACGATGGCGAGTGAAAAGTACCAGAACCGTTTTCTCTTTCTTCGTAGAATTTGGGAGATTATGGCATCGTTGCCCTTCATGGTTGTGAAGTGTTGGGGCTGGCAAGCGGTAGGACGCAAGTCGCTTCGTTCGGACAAGATGGAAAATACATATTTACTGGTGTTATTCGCTGCCTCACCGTTTCCAATTTCGGTAACCTTCGCTGTATTCTCACATTCGCCTCCATAGAGGTGCCTGCCATCTTCGCCGCATTTATCTACATCCACTGGGGGAAGCATAGGTATTCGTAACACGGCGCTAGAAACCCCATGTAAAATTACAACGTCACGTAAGTGCCCTTACCGTGGTGAGGATAGAGTGCCCGGAAATAGTCTCATTGGGACTAGTTTGATTGTTTGACTGCCCAACATAACAGGGATGACCGTACATGATTGACAGAGCTATCTGTATCCGGAACGTTCGGAGTGGCGAATTCTAGCGCCGTGCTACGAATACTTACCGTAGTATGCCTCCCCCATAGTATCTATCCGTGAAATTTTGTTTCTATTGATAGCTGTCGCTTCCACCAGACGCTACCGTGTCCCGTCCAACTACCCATGCCGGCTTCATCTGCGGCTCTACTACTAGAGTCGAACACCTGCAGGGAAGTTCCGAGCTCCACGTGTACACAGTCCGATCCATCCAGGTGGATCCACGAAACGCAAACCAGAAAAGGCAAATAGAGGCGGCACAACCGATTGGCCGACCTGCCTGCGTCAAGAGATTAGGTTCTGTACGTAGTAATGACGCTTTCTTCGCTAAAATCCCACAGTGGTATTTTCTGTTTAGAGGATGTTATATGGATTGTGAACATGTACAGAGTGTTTACCGTTATTTCTCACATTTTAGCCTTAAGGCACCTGTATGATCTTACTGGCCTGGCCAAGCCCTTAACCTGGCTAGTTACGGAACGCGTTATAGAACAAATCTACCAATCATTCAATCAATCAATCAGTCAGTCCTATTTACTAACCAGTCTAACCATGATGGGAGCAGAAGGGGGTGTACAGGAACACGTAGCTGCCTGGTGCTACCGATGCAAAGGTTTGTGATATTCGGTGCGGCCGGGAAGTTTGCGCTAACTAGCTAGCGGGGCAAGCAGTTCATAATCATCGACCTCCCTAACGTATGGTAAAAACCTTAACAAGCGATGAGCTATGAAGTTCCGAATTAGGTTGGCAGAGACCCTTCGGCGGCGTGAGGAGCTGCATCGTGCTAACTTTCACTCTCGTCCTCTTTAGGATCTGCGAGACACGCGCTACCAAAGCTCATTCTTCTTATGGAGGCGTGGGTCAAAAGTAGTTGACCAGCGCTATTTTGGCGCTGGTCAACTACGTAGAACTTTTGATGCACGCCTCCGTAGACGTTCCTGCTATCCACGTCCCCACCAATATACGTATTTTCCACTGCTCATGACTCGTGGCGACTCACCAATCTGCATATCCAAACATGGCTACGGCTGAGAATGTCTCAGAGACTCGGTTGGGCGATATAATGCCAATCCGCCAGACAATCCCTATCCGAATGGGCCTGGATCGCTCAGTGGTCGCTAGTGGTGGCTTCATGGTGCGGGCATATCGTTCTTTGGCCCGCCGAGGAAGTATACGCTGTGTCATCAAGTGGACTGCTTCGCCTTCTTCCTATCTGAGATATCTGGCCGTCGCGATGCTGCCGTAGCATTCTTTCCATGCAAATTGTTTTGCATGGCCAGTCCTTACAGCGATAGGATTCGTTATATCCCTTTCCTATGTCATTGTCGTCTTTCTATTTCGCTTCTGGAGCCACCCTCCGTCCACTCGCTTCTTTTCCTCATCGTTTCCTAAAGACAATATGGTACAGTATCTGGGCTTGGAGGCGGTGGGATGGCAGAGTATGACAAGGAACTGGTGGCAGTTGGTGCGTCTGATGACTTATACATTGTCTGACACTTCGAATGCCAGCTAATTTCTAGAGAAGGTACTGGTCGTCGTCATACTGGGAACTATCGTCTTGGGGTCGTTGTTTGGGTTGATTGCGTTATATAGGAAAGGTCAAAAGTACTGGCGTGTACGTCTTTCTCTACCCTTGCTTGACGATCTCATGCTCACCTTAGGATTTGTTTGTTCAGGAAAGAAGTCACCTCTCAGCGGTGCCAACCGCCGTCACACGATACCTCGACGGTCTTAAGAGCAGCACACAACCACTTTTCCCTCTGCGAGTCGACGCCAAAAACCCTAAGTCGTTTGGCGTGTTCCTTGGGAGTTTGAATATTACACCGACCCTAGATCAGGCTCGTCTCCTGTCACAGTGGGACATTGTCGTCCTGGATCCTCTGCAAGCCGGAGTACTGGACGCTGTGTCATCTCAATGCAAGTCCACGCACGTACTTGGCCGGCTGGACGTGGGGATGATCCTACAATCCAATGGTGGCTCTGATGGTTCCGACGTGATTCGGTCCTTAGACATCATCACCAAGACTCTCCTCACGTCTTTCAAGCGTTCACAGGATACACAATCACACTTTACCGGCGTACTTTTGGCGCAGTGGCAAACGTATATGCAGCTAGTCATCTTCAACGAACTCATCAAATTCTTGCATGGCTCCGGACTCGACGTGTATCTCGAGGTCTCCTCGCCTGCCGTCCAGGCCGAGAGCCAATATCGAGACACTAATATGGAACTCATCAAGGGGATTGTTTGTCGCAATGGATCAATCCTCCCTGATGGAGACAGACGCAATTTCTTCCAGTCGGCTGATATGCGTCCCGCTTTGAGGAATCTGGTGGCACGGTCACAAAGGGATCCTGTTATCATGATGTGGGAGACTATTGACGACAATGTGGAGGTGACACCTGCTGTGGTGCAACGGAGTTATACTTGGTGCAAGTTTTACAACGCGATCAGCTGGATTGGGCCCAAGGCCGCGTTGACCGACGCAGAGGTTGCGGCAACGAAGACTTTGACCGAAGAACCCTCAGCAGCCCTGATGTGGTTGAAGAGAGACGAGGTTATGAAGGCACATGAGCGGTGGCGGTCTAATGATGAGGTGAGGCATTCAATTGGAAATCCGAACTATGCACCAACTAACTGTTGGGACCAGATCAGCCAGGTAGCTTGCGGCGATCATGCGATATACGATTCTTTACAGTCGTTTATTCCCAATCTGAGAGTCAAGCTGTCCCTGGGCCCACCCCGTAATGAGGAGCGAGTCGAAAGCCCCACTACTGCCATGACCGATGGATTTGATTGGACATTACCAATCCATCCCGGGCAGGCCAACCCTTTCTCGTTCTCCCCACGCGGCTATAACTACACAGGACTAGGGTGCTTCCCGATCGGCCTTGATTGTTCGTCAGAGGATTTTGAGGACCAGGTTCAAACACAGCGCCGCCTTAGAGATCTCAACCTGTTGAAACCTGTTGAGCAGAAAGAGCTTCATCGTATTGGCGAACAACTATCTGCCCTGAACCAGTCACACAGTTCCTGGGAAAGGACAGTGCATGAGTCCCAAGCTGTTAGGGAGTTGCTTTACGCACTGAGCGCTAATAATGATGATAACCACAGCCTCCTCAGGGTGTATATAGGCTTGGACTCGGGGTTCCGTACTGGCTCTGATGCTCAATTTTGGGGCCTTTACGACGTCGATCCCGCCTCAGGTTTCACGGATCTCTTTATTTCGGGGAAGGCACGTGACCTGCCGGGCACAATCCTGCACACCTTCATGTCCAGCAGGAATTGTACTCGAGCACAATGCTTTATGGCTGAAACTTCCCTTTCCAAGCAGACTGGCAGTTTGACAGAGACCTGGGAATTGCCTCCACGGCTCCTGCAGGACTTGGAGGTGCTCACTCCGACAGAGTCAATCTTGTTCATGCAGCACCTGGACCGCTCGAACTGCGAAGAATGCCTGATACTCTCAGCAAAGGTACGATCTCGTTGCAAGTACCAGCTTATGGAGGTTCCGTCACTCGCCCAGCTCAGAGCCTTGAACGCAACTGCGTACCTACGTGGCGAGGTTTCGGCGGATGACCTGGTCAAATCTCGCCTTGCTTGGTATCAAGAACGAGGTTGTCAGCACCCTGATCCCTTGGCTGCCGTCTCCCTCTTCACTGAAGTTAATGCTCGCATGCCGGGACTCCTCTTGAGTGGACAAATTGAGCTTCTTGCGGAGCTCGCACACGTCATCGAAACCGTCTTGCAGAAGAAGCGGATCGACGCCAGCGCAGACCTCTTTGCGCTGTCGGTGTTCTGCTCGATCCGCAAACTGGCCCTCGAAGAAGTGTATTTGGAGATTATGGACCGCAATCCTCTCCCAAACTCTCAATCAGACCAAGCCGCCTGCTTCGCTGAAATGTTCGCATTGGGCGCGCGCTGCGAGTCGTACTTCGGCATGACCCCTAATAGCTTGGGACAGATTCTGTCCAACAAATACACTGCCTACTATAAAGTGCACCAACCACCACCGCCCGAGGATGGATTCACCGAGCTTCCGACGGCATATGCATCCACACAAATTGACTTGGATCCGAATTACGGTCCACCACAAATACCCAATTACTACCAGGCGACTTTTCTTGGCATTTTTGCTGTTCCCGCACTTATTGATATCCTCTTGCTTACGACCATCGGACGTGGTCTCTATCTCACTGCCTATATGACCCAGCTTGAGAAATCGATGGCCACTACTGCTCTTATGGTATCTCTTCTTGTCTGCGGCGCGATCGGCTCATGGATTGGCTCCGGAGGCAGCTACTACCTTCACTCTATGGCCTTTTCTGCGATGAACATGTATGTGCTTTCTCGGTTAATTGGGGGCATCGCGTTGACCCTTGCGGGTGGTCTGCTGGCCTTAATAATTATCGGGTTTGTCAAGGGACTCTACGCTGGGCTTATTTTCTTCCTTTATTTCTTCCTTCTATCCATGTATCTTACGGTGCTAGCGGCTCTCTCCATATACCAATTTCCAGGTTTCATGTTTCAATCAGTGAGTGCATTCTCCCCACTGTCTCCTCTGCGGACCCAGGATGAGAGCATGATTACTAACATGTGACCGACTTTACCAGGGAAGAATCGGCATTATGAGATGCATACCGATTCTGTTCATCTCGCCCATTATCACGCTATGGGTTCCTGGGCACGATGCCCTAATATATCTCCTCGTAATAACAGCCCTCCTCATTTCGCTCCTACTCGAAACCCGACAGGCCGTCTCGCAATGGGGCACGTGGTATCACAAAGTCCCTTGTATCACAGACAACGATATCGTCGACTGGTACAGCAAGACAAGAGCATCGAGTAAGGCGAGTTCCGCTCTGCTAGAGGGTGTGACAGAGAAGCAGCTCCCACGTAAAGCTCTCTTGGCCGCCGTCTTCAAGGAACGGAATCGCCGACCCTGGACCAAGCCGACGACCGATGAGTTCATTTTGCGACTGGCAGAGGGATATTCCTCCACAACCTTTCTGCTGGATTGGTACTGCAAGTACACAAGAACGCAGATGCCCTACGCATATAGCTCAACGTGGAATCTCACAACCAAGGCCGCCACCGAGACTCTGCGGGACATACAGAAGGGTGTTAAGCTCCACAATGCGTTCGTGCATTGGCGCCATGCTGGCGACGAGGTGTGGTGTGGCGTCTTCTATTTTCTTATTGCTCTCCTAGACAAGTGGGTTGCAATGCTATCTGGTGGCTCAATCGTGGGTCTTTCTGCTGCGACCGACAAGACATATCGCATGGCAGTGGGCTTTGGCTTGGCCTACTACCTTATAGGTGCCGTCGTCCTCGACAGTGTCTCTCAGCCTCTGTGGCAACTAGCGAACAAGACCATTCCTCAGCCCATACGATCGATGAAATTCCTTCACGAGGCTTCCATAAAAGATGCAGAAGCGAAACGAAAGCTCTACTGGACATCTCTTACAAAGTTCTTCTTCGTACACATCTGGGGCATGTCTGTGACTGCAGCGCTCATGTGGACATTCGACAACTCTAAAGACGCGACGGTGATGTACCTTGCCTATATTGTCGCCTACACGGGTCTCCTTTGGTACCAGTTCAACAGAATCTTCACTGGAACGCTCGCGTTGAAAGATCTCATTGCAGCTCTGTGCATTGGCTTGCCGACTGGTCTTCTTCTCCATCATCTCCTGCCGCGGTTTCCGTACAGCAGCGTGATTGCTCTGGCTGTGGGAGCCTGGACGGCCGCCCTTCTCTCGATATGGACTTCTAACGTTGGGGTGCCGAAATTTAAAGATGAGCCTAGCCTGATACCAGCACCAGAACACCATTTTCATGATGCCATCGGGCCCCATTCCCGACTGTCTCAGACGGCTCTATCGGAAACATTTGATTCTATCTGCGCTCTCCCCGACGAGTTTCGCTACAAACTCGATCCATCGAGCCACCCTGGCGTCGAAATAATGGATATTCTGACTTCTCGAAGCGACGCCCGTCACTCGAAGCTTGTGCGAGACGCCTTTCGGTTGCGAAAACAAATGCTACGGCGGATTGCAGAACACTGGAGAAAGGGTGAGACTGTGGTTGAACTCGTATCTGTGCGCCATCTCAATCAGCAAGATCAGATGATTGAAGCCATAAGTCGGACTACAGGAAATCGGCTGCACATCTTTGTTTGTATCGGCCTTGACCTCGTGGGACAAGAATGGATAATGGACATTCGCGGCAATTGCAACGTTATTGCAGAGGCTATTATACATGCCACTGCTGAATCTGTACTTGGGCTGTCACATGAACATTCGACGTTCGCCGAACTGTTGGCCGTAACCCCCAAGAGCGAGGACGGACTCCCTATCCCTGAAGGCCGCAAGCGTCAGCTCAAAAATGCCGCCGTTGAGCGAGCAAGCATCATCAGAAATGGAGACAAGGAAATGCTTCGGCATCTCCTTCTCGGCTTGGACTGCGACAAGGATTGGGACAGCCTCCCGAGCACTATCAGGGCCTTTCTCCTCAAAAGATGTTTGGGAGATGCGCCTCCCGTTTCTGACGATCAAATAAGCTGGATTCACGCACGGTTCTGCCGGGGCAATTCTCTAGACGTGGACGAGTACGTAGCTCGCTGCAACCTTGGTGCCTCTTTGACAGCTCTTGTCAATTCTTTTGCTGAGACATTAGAGGCAGAGCACACTAACGGTTTTCAACAATATTCTCCTTATCCGAGCCACGAGAAATGCCTGGAGTCTCCCTTGAAGCACAGCATCGATGATTTGGATGGAAGTCGCCTTGGGTTCCTCAAGCTTCCACTATATCGAATCTACCAAGGTCTGAGGATTTGCATTAAATTCTTGGTTGTCTGCCTCGTCGCTGATCCAGAATTCCAGAGGGAGTTGGATTACGTTATGTCTACAAAACCTTGGATCATTCGCTGGCCTGTGACGTTCTTCCTTGACGGGTTTTGGATGTACTGTAAAATGCTGCAAGGAACTATCCTTCCCATTTTCCTGGTAAGCTCCGTCGTTTTTCATGACCTATATGATCTCGGAATTAATACTGATGTGTTCTGCTTATAGCTCCACGGTCGTCAAAAGGTCTCCAAGCTCTATAATGACATGAAGGGGACCAAGACAGTGATCAAGAAGGATAGGATTGTCATCGAAAACCTTAGCGGTGTCTCGACAGCTTTCCTCACAGCTCAGTCCGACGGTCGATCTGAGCTCCGTCAATATTCCGGCAACCACGACCAAGAACCCAAAGACCTCAAGGGCATTATGGCCATCAATACATATACAGACAAGCTAGTTCTTTGCCGGAGGTCGGAGTATGCCGTCAACGGGTCTCTTGTCAACGTATTTACATACGAAAACCCCAATTTTCAGGATGGGCAGAATTCAGGATCGAAGCTCGCACTCCAACGTCACTGCATCAAGGGGAACCTCGAAGGCCAAATGGTCCAGTTTGACAAAACGGGCCACATGACGTCCGGATCCTTCATCAAAAAGGATGAGCTCGTTGAGTTCAACTTCTCATACCGGAAAAATGCCAAGTTCGAAGACGAGCTTCTCCGAGCTGAGTATTTCTTCCTGGATGTCAGCATCAAAGTGTCATGGAGCGCGCCACCTGTAAATCATTCAGAGATGTTGGATAAATGGGTTCCCAACCCCAAGGTCTTGGAAGCTACGTTCGTCCAAGGCTCACTGATCTACCACAGCACATGGGACTATGACCATAGGTTCCACCCTACTATCTCAACAACACTCAACGGCGAAATGATCAATACCCCGCCAATGATACGAGATGACTGGTTTGATGTTCTGAAGAAACCGACCAATTGTAGCATCTTGAACGACAACCCGCTCTCCTCCTTTGGCTCGGTGAGCGCCAGCTTTATCTCGCGCTTGCTTCGTCGCAATATCCGGTGGTACCCAATATCAACGTCGCGTGCAAGGACTCATCTCTGGAAATCCTGGAAGTCCGGCAAGGAATATGACGCCGTAACTGCCAGATGGCTTGACGAAATCGCATTGAGATCAGATCCTATCATGAAACCGTACTGGATTGCACGGGACATGGGCCGTCTCTCCACCGCAGAGAATTATCTCAGCTCGCAAGCCGATACCGTCATGGCGAGAATCGATCTTGAACCCGAGATCAGTATGTGGACAAACATTGCGTTCAAGATTAGTGACCTCTCTAGTTTTGGCCAGGGCGGTGACACCAGGATCAACACAAGATCTCAGGCAACCCAGTTGACTGACAGCGACACTGAACTCCACGTTCTCGCCTCGGATACAGGGACTTGGCCTAACGAAAGTGGAGGCGTCTCTGCCTGCCGCCGAGACATGGTCAATAATCTTCAGAGTGTCAGGTGGCACGTCATCGCTGAATCGGCGAATGACTTCGGTGTACCCAGGTTTCAAATCGAGAAGAACGTGCACTCGCTTAAGGTGTTGCCTTTATGGGGCCTGGACTTTCTCACGCCTACGCACGGTATCTTTCAAGACTGCCTCGACTCGGCGGTTCAACGGAAAGCTTATGATACGCTAACAGAGGATATCATACAAAACTTCATTCCAATCCTTACCTCCTTGGTCAGAACTTCGAGAGCGATTCACATCGGCCCTGCGCAGGTGGAAGAGGCTACCAAGGCTCTAGTGGACTTGAATACATACTTCGAGTCTGGTCGGCACTGGGGTACCGTATGGATGAGCGACATCGTTAAGAAAGCATGGCGACAACTCTGGCTGTGTGAAGATGTGGAGAATGCAACGCCTTTGTCAGAGTGGTTGGAAGCAGAACGCCCGACGCTGATGCACCTTGATAATGCCCTGGACATGTGGCATCGCTGTAAGTACCCTTCTCTTTTGATGATCGGCTTTAGGTGTTACATGAACTGACTCAGTGCTCCCTCATTTAGATTTACTTGTCTTTTCCATCCCAGTTCCGGAAAAGATCCCGGATGTTTTCCAGGCATCCCATCACTTCACCTCTGCCTCCTACGGTGTTGTGTGTAAACTCAAGCGAAATTGTTCCCTCCACGTATGGGACCACTGCATCAGCTGGAGAGAAGTTACCGTGTTCTTATCCTCGGCCATGTCCTTTGACTCTCCGTTTGTGCGCACTGCGCTGATTTCTCTCTCACGCATGGCAGCCGTTGTTGTCCTACGCCATGCAGATGCCGTGCTCCCATGCGCCGACTTCTTCAATCCTGGATGGGAAGTAGAGATTGGGACGGGTCAAGGTGCTCTGGAGCATCGTCGAGCTTTCGCCCGAAGGATCGACCCGGTAGTCAATGGAATCCCGGACGTGCACAAGTTTAAGCCTATCGAGAAGATCAAGTCAACCAAACCCACAGCGACTATGCTATCTCATATTAGGTATGTATATCTAGTGCAGGTGCACCTGTTACCAACGCTGACAGCCACATTGAAATGTTCTGAGTGACTCAAGCTAATATTGTGAGCAGATATGTCAAAGACATCAAAAACGCCATCTTAGCCGCCGACATTATCGTCAATCAATGGGGTTTTAATGACTACCAACTTGAAATTTACGGAGATATGGAAAAGGCTGCGAGTTACTCTGTCGAGTGTCAAGAGCTTGTCGCTTCAAGATCACTTGGGAATAATGTCGCTCTTAGAGGTTTGGGCAACCCATCTAAAGTCCTTGAAGACACCGTAAGTATTTCACTACCATTCGTGTGTCACATCTGAAGCTAATTTCTAATTTCAAGTGGATTTTCTTGAACTCGTCAATTTCTGAGGGTCTACCCTTGGCTTTGGGAGAGGCCGCCCTTACGGGAGCGCCGGTTGTTTGTACTGATGTCGGCGCCTCACTCCGTGTCTTCCAGAATCCTTCCAATGGCAAACGCTACGGTTCGGTGGTCGCTCCCAACGACGTCGTCTCGCTTGCAAGAGGACAAATCAGAATGCTCGCCTTGCTCGACGAATTTAGCGAGTTTGCCGGAGACGAGGAGGGATATCATGCAAAGTTGCCGCCGAATCCCACCAAAGAAGAGGTGCAGCAGATCCAGAAGAGGATGTACGAGAAAACCGAAGAACGCCGCGCTCTCGGGATGCTGTCCCGATCCCTTGTACTCAACAGCTTTTCTCCAGAGCGATATCTTCGAGAACACGAACAGATGCTCTGGATTGGTAAATACCAAAGCAAGAGCTACCGCCACAGAGTCCACACACACCATTCCGCCAATTTTAGCGAAAACTCGACCTTGCCCGCTTCCAGTGGCGTGTCAACGTTCCGCGAAGGCACTGGGAAGTCATTCCGGGATTCCAGCGCGATGTCATCGTTGCGCAATTTCGGTGGACCTTGAACCGAAGAAAAAGCAAAAGCATCATTTTTCAGTAAAAGTAATGTAATATAGGCGGTGTTTCTTGGGGGTTCCATGGATATATCATGTACTTATAGATCATAGATGTAGAACTAATTTAGGTTTCAGCAACCGAATCTGATAGAGGTCGGATAATGAGACCTTGCCTGGTGAGGCCACAATATCATGGACCAATACAATCAGTGTTTCATTCGATGACAAGAAAGTAGCTGTGTTTTGAAAGGAAATCATGCATTCTTGGCTCTTCTTCGGACCATGATTCTGGCCTTCGTCGGAGGCAGATAAAACGTCGCTGCCCAGAAGCCTCGGGGTTTGGGGGCAACTGGCTGGATGTCATAGTTCATGAATATATAAGCGACGAGTAGCTTGAGCTTCATGCGAGCAAACCAGCGACCAGGGCATGCCTGTAGTCATCTAGTCAGCGTCCATTTTTACCATGTTGAATGCACTCCAATCACATAGATATGGGTAACTCACATGTCGTCCATGACCAAAAGGTAGATATGTTTCCGAGGGAGTGATGGACGAAGAGCTATCCCTCGAGGATCGCTCATCGGTGGCCCTTGAAAAACGAAAAGGGTCGAATACTTCGGCGCTAGGATAGTTCTCCTCATCCCTGTGAATGGTGTAGGAAGAAATTGCAACATTTGTTCCCCGTTCTAATAGCAGACCGTCCTCGGTTACGACATCTTTCATGGCCTTCCGTTGCAAGGTCAGCGCATCAAGAGGGTCGAACCTAAGTGTCTCACGTAACACGCTGTCAAGGCGATACATTTTGGCCAATGTAGCTTTACTCCATTCTCCATTTGCATCTGCTAGGACGCGTTCAATCTCATTCCGAAGGTTCTCAATGGTTCCATGTTCCGGATCAGATGCCAGTATATTGAACAAAATGTATGTGCCTATAATGGTACCGCTAAAGACCGCGGCAGAGTTGACTGCCATGAGCATGGAAGAAATAGTTTCCGGTTTTGTGATTTCTCTAGCCTGGGGAGTCTTTCGAGCTTCTTCAATGTACCATGTGAGGAAGGTATTCAGAGGTGTGAACTCATGGTTTGCATCAACGGCAGCATGGTCAATATTGGCGAGGTGTTGCTTGATGACAGGAAGGTTATATCTTTTATATTGGGCGAAGAGATAGAGAGCTGGTATCCCGAAGACCCGTCCAACAACAGGTCGAACAAATAATGGAAATGATCGCACCAATACTCCAATTGGGAAGATAAGTTGAGCATAGCGACATATAGTAGTAAGATATCTCTTGTTTCGGCCTATGTGGATGGTGAGTTTCATGGCACAACCCCATATCTGAAGAAATTGATCGATTCTTACACAATGGAGGACCAATAATCATTCTATTGGACGCCGTAAGGACTATGTGCTGCATGCTATCATACACACATACTGACTTCCACTGCTCGGTGTCTAATCCCAGCTCGTGGTCGCATGTCTGTTGCAGCTCGTCGTAGATCTCAGCGACCACCGAGCCACCCTTGAGAGTAAGGATTTTGATCAGAAGCCGATGGTACAGTGGCCGTGATATGATGGTCATGAACGGGAGTGTGTAGTCAAGCTGCAGACGCTCACACTGGAAAGCCGAAGAGCTCAATACACGAGAGGGTTGATCGATAACCCATCTTATGTTTTTACGAGGTAGTACGACGGTTGGGCCCTCTGAGACAGTAGGCACCACGCACGGACGGCTCTTGAACAGGAAATTCCACATTAGCATCAACAAGAAGCGACGGGTATGGCTCCGCAGAGAGATGAGGCTGACCAACCTGTTTGTGGACATCGAGAAGGACCTCGGGTAGTGTGGGAATTGTGTATGCTAGAGCACGAAGCCATCCAAGGGGCTGATTCTTGATACCAACCCACGGAAGATTTTTGGGGACCTTGCCCGCAAGAAATAAATTATGGAAGAAGTAGGTGAAGAGTAGGCAAAGGAGCAAGAGACCATACACGACCGAGAAGATACTGAACATAATGACAAGGTGAAACAGAGAAAGAGTACAAAGATCAATGGAGAAGCAGCCCAAAACAGCATGCAAATACTCCATCAAGAGATGCGACATCTGGCTTTCTTGTAGTGCGAGAATGCTAGGAGCTATTTAATATTCCAAATCATATTTTGTGGGTGTGACACTGGTACACCGATTCTTACCGATGGAATACCCTGCATTGAGTCGATCAGATCTCATCTGGCGTAGAACTCCGCACTAAGTATCATAGAAGTAGTACAGACAGCGCTCCCCCCCACACATGTTATCAATGTAAAACTCCCACTGATTTGACAGTAGAAGCCTGACGTGGCCGGATAGATCGATCATCGGCCACATGATGAACTGTGCTGACTAATCGACGGATCAGTGTTGAAATAGCAAGTTGTTCTATCTAAATGAGTGCGAAGAGCACGTATTTATACGTACAGATGCTGCGTAGCGTGAAACGCAGATACCAAAAATACATGCGGATCTCATGCGAAACGCGTATCAGATCTGTAACAAAACGTATATGAAACGCATGGTCAAACGGCGCTCAAACAGTTCAACACATTCTTGCTTTTCGTCTGACCAGGGAAAGGCCTTGAACTTACCCTTCAATCCTATCATTGCTTACTTGCACCAGTCATATCACCAAAAAACTGGAAGATTGAAAACTTAACCTATTCACAATGAAGATCCGAAGCGTCGACCCTTCAAGGACAGTGTGTAGACCAAAGTATGGCCCCTTCCTTTGGTGGTCCGGACTGCTTGTTTTTCAGCTAGATATAGTCGACTACTTCATACCTTCATAGAAGGAGCAGTACCTCTACAAAGATACATAACGGTACGCAGCGCCTGAGCGGATAAGACTCTGCTCATGAACATCTTTACGACGACGTCGACTACGCAAGAAACACTGCAAGAGACACTCAATCTTCAAACCCATGGAGCTAAAGAATCACTCACGCACAGGGTTGCTAAAGTACTCATACTCTCAGAAGACAGGGCTATTGACTCAGTTCAATCAGATGGCCATTGGTGTGGCGAACTCAAGTCAAATGCCACCATCACTGCTGAATATATATTTCTTTGACAGGCGATCGGCATCCACTTCAATGTTGATGTGAGGCATTGTGTCACTATCTGCTATCTCAGCAGAATGATGCCGGATCTTGGGGTCTTGCCCTCGAGATTCTTGGTGACCTCTCAACCACCGCTGAGGCATTCTTGGCTTTGAAGATATTGAAAACTCCAAAACTCCAATCGACGCCATACCAATGCAACGAGCACACCATTTTGTGTTGGCAACTGGTGGTATAGCCGCGTTTCGTGTTGTTACTCGGATCTTCTTCACAACTTTCGATCTGATTCCCTGGGAGGCGGTCCCTTAGTTGCTGGTAGAGCTTGTTCTCCTGCCTGCAATATTCCCCATCAATATTTATGCACTGGCGTCTTGGGCACGAAGTACTATTATGCCTCTTCTCATTATATGCCATCATCGACCAATCTACGCCCTGACAAACGGAAAGTCTGCTTAGAATGACTTTTTAGACGAGTTGTAGTGTGAAGCGGCAAACATTCAATACCATGCGCTCCACCCTTATATGACCTATTGGGGCGAGGCGATGCATATGGATTCGCATTCACTGCCGTTGACAAGATACTTGGTCAGCTTGGTGGACTACGATCTGTGCCTCTGTTGCGAAGCTACGCACGACGACAATGCGAGGGTTGGATTCTAGAGCATCAGGAACCATCCGGAGGAAAGTTAGTAGCCAGTTGCTGACTGAAAGACTCAATCAATAGTATGACTCCGATAGATCAATGGAGCATTATGTTTGCTTCAACAAGAGTCTTAATCCTCCCGACAGTGATACAACGTACGATCAACTCCTGCTTTACTGGGCCGGATCCACTGTTTTGGAGGAGACTATAAGTTTATTAGTCAACTACAGCTTTGACAAGATAATCATGCGAACCTAGGTATCTGAAATATGCAAGATGAGGGTAAACTTCCACCATGGCCGCCACATCCACCAGAACATAAAAGCGAAAGAAAACAGTAACCCGTTCAAGCCAGATGAATCATTGTGCCCAGGAAATAACAAGAAAATTCACAAACCCATGCATCAGCATTTCCGGCCACCTGATGAACATGTCCTTCATCGTTCTAAACATCACCACATCGCCATTCATCACCTCTCCTTCTCAGAAGCTTCCCTCTCCCTGCTGCACCTCGCTGGCTCCCGAAATCGCCCTCCCATTTCCCTTCTTCACCATTGGAAACAGCCGTATGCGTATCATTTCCTCATAAATCTGCGTCGTTGGCTGGGTTTAGTCGAGTGGTTTGAGGAAGTCGTACCATTTTCCTGATCTGGAAGTTAACGCGTCGGAGCTGTGATGCTGGTGTTTTTCTGTTGGGATGGATTGGACAAGAGGAGTGATGGAGGAGATGGAGGAGCTGCGGCTTGGCTGGGGTGCTGTCGTCGAGGTTGTGGAGGCCGACCTTGAGGTTGAGCTGGATGTGCTTGGGTTTCTGTGGTAGGTCTGGGATGCTGGGCTGAGGAGGTAGTAGGCGGCGTAGGTTGTCATGTTGGCGGAAGTGAGGCAACGAGATACTCGTATGGAGGTGTGGATTGCTTTATGAAACTTTGTATGTGGAAGTCGGGATGATTTGATGATTCTTCGAATGGAAGGACAGTCAATTGAATACACGTGTACGAAGTCCTTATCTGACTGACGAGTCTGGAGAGGTCTTGAATTTGACTTCTTGAAGAAAAGCAGACGAACAGAAGAGTCTTTAACTTTATATATCATCAATGCACTTACTGCACTGGACGCAACACGAGAAGTCCACCCGTGGGCTTTTTCAGCCCCACGCCCTAGAAACAACAAGCACAGTCACAAATCCAACGCCCAACCGCCCTCCCATTGGTCAGCCCATGACATGTCCACAGGGCGCGCGGAGTCATCCCGTAGTGGGGGTCCAGTGGACGAGAAGACCTTCCCTTAGCAATCAGGAGAAGCAGAGTGGGATGACCTTGCAACAGAGAAATTGGTCTGCCTGCCCATAGGGGTTTGAGCTTGGCGGCTTTCCCGCTCTGCCGGCCACTTACTACTAGTACTACGGTATCAAGCAGAAGTATTGTTAGCAAAAGGCTAGTAACTTGGCGGAACATCAAGTATCGAGCGGTAAGATTAGTCCGGAATGAGCTAAGCGGTATGGATAAAGATGATCTGTGTGGCTAGACCTGAGAAGAAGCTTCTGGAACAGGGTGTAAGGACGTATTAAAACTAGTCATTCTTAGCACCGTGCAAACAGTACTTCTGCCCGATACCGTACTAGTACTAGTAGAAGTCGAGAGATTGGGAAGCCTCTTGGTTAGGGTTGCAACGGAAGGGCGTGAAAAGCACTGGCGGTGCTAAATCATGTAGCAGTGTGGCGTGGGTCATGCAGTTTGATTGGCTCGCGGTAAGGCTTGCTTACTACGTACTGAGCAGGATTTTGGCTTGCATGAAGTTGTCGCGCCCTTTTGTCAAGACTTTGTTTCTATTTGTGGCCATGGGTGCCGATATTTTTTCGAGAGCCATGAGGTGTATACCCGGCAGCTATATATCGAGGCAACTCAATGGCCTCCTGCCGCTTCTTGCTGCTGAGGAACGTAGTACTGTACAGTCTGCGGCGAGATACATGCTGGCGCTTTGTTGAGTCAATCACTGCACTGCAACCTCAGTAATGCACTCCATGTCTCACCGATAACTAGCGAGTGCCTGGAAATACTCAATCCTAACTTAGAGGCCAGCTTTGTCCACCGTAAGTCACATGAGGACACTTATGTAAGCAGCATCAGCAGAAACACATCAATTTCCCTACATATTCTACAATATATACTCTTCAAAAAACACATCCCAGTGTCCTCGGACACATGGCCTAGCGGTTTATCTGCTGGGTAGCAAAACTTCCCAGTTTTCATAGCGGATGTATCTCTCCTTCCAGCATCTAACCTCTCCTTCGGCAAAGTTAGAGAGTGGAGGTACACATGAAGCGAACTTTTTGCACTTTCTCTACAGTTAAACCTAAATATCTGCACCCACTTTCCCTTATGATTCTCTGCAGTTTTTGCTTCACTACCTCAAATAGTGCTTTACATTTGACATAGATATTTGCTCTCGAAGAGGTCTATTGTTGCCCCGTTAGATTTTTTGTCCTCCTAATCTAATTTTGAACCTTGGAAGAGAGATACTTTCACGTATCCCGCATTTGGCGCAACAAAAGACATGAAAAGTCTACACCCTTGACAATTCTTCTGGACGGCTTACAAGGAGATAACGGTGATTACAACGTTGTGACGACTGTACAGCGTGGTCTTCTTCAACTCCTCGATGCCACATCAAAGGTTGTCGTTAACATTCCTCCAAATCACATGCAGTCTAGGACTAAGACGATCAGTCCTAGAGAGACTGACGAGGTTCACAACATTAGCGTTCATCCTAGACACGTTTTTGGGAAACAGCTTTTCAGTCCAGGTCGTAGATATCTAATCAGATTCTCCCAGAGCATCGGATGAAGCTGGTGTCAGTATGGCCCAAAAGAAGAACACACTGATCACCTAGAGAAAGATCGACCAAAGCCTCCACCCCTGCACCCCGAGCTTGGTCCGATCGAGCTCACAGTGAGAGATGATCTCTCGCCTCCAACTTTCACGGTCTCTGTACAAATGTCCTCAGACATTTGCCACATTTCCCCCGGCTCGCTGAGATTCGCGTTCATACTCTCCATCACATCCCATGAAACTCGTCCCATCGCCGCCGCTATCCAGTACACACCACTATATTTCCTGCAGGGCCTCGACGAGATCTTCGTTATAGAAGATCAAGACACCAACCAGATCCTAGAGCTGCCCTGTAGCGTTGGTTGTTGACTGGACAACTCATATTTAGAGGAATTCCCGCACACGTTGGTACTGCTGGAATTGCTTCCAGAGGAGTCATAAGTGAGGAGATACGAGTTAGAGCCGCTCGACCCTGCGACTTCTAATGGAGGCGAACTGGAATGTTTGAGCGAAGGTCATCATTACTCTGTTCGACTTGATTGAAAAAATTACTTCGAGGCTTCGGATCATGGTGTTGGGGACGAGAGAGCGAGCTGCCAAAGGGAGACCCAAAGGCGATACGGAAGAGGATACGCGGTAACGGCGCGATCAGACTCGTTGCGACAAATATGTCTGTCTATTTTAAGGCGGAGAAGTAGAGCATGGAACTCAAGCACCATACTTTCTCCCACCGAGCCACCCAGCATCTCATCGATACATCAATCCACCAATTAATCAATCCACTGATTTCTTCACCCATTCACCCATCACTTCATGAATCAGTAGCTCACCTCCCCAGCAGCAAATTGGCAAAGGCAGAGCATAATTTCAAAATTCCTGCTACTTGTACCATTCGCTAACCTGAAGTAGCATGGGTGCTGTTGCGGTCAACCAGATTCACAATGACGAATTTTCAAACTTAACACGATACGACTTTTCAGTTTCGTGCTTGTTCAGTTAATGGCTTATTTGATAATAAGCCATTTGCCAAGTGTGGTCGATCGTAGTATAGAGTGTACTTCCTGCAATCACGATCCCATCATTGAGAAAGGATTCGAAAGGATTCGAAAGGATTCGAAAGGATCAAATATTATTCAAAATACACCTATACTTCCAAAGACAGTAGAAGCAGTGAGTACCAATAGTCCCAGACAGCCATACTGTCCGTTCCAAAAGTATTGCGAATCCTCAGCAGCCCAAAATCTGCTGCTGCAGCTCAACCACTTTGTATAGAATTCTTTATTACGTAGTAAGATACTCTGAGATCTATATCATTCTGTAGCTATAGCCTAGGGATCTTGATTTAAGCCGATTTCTTAAGCTTTAAAGTCTTTAGATAATAGAGTATACTTATATCATTGATTGATTGATTTATTCTTACACCTATCGAGTTATACGAACTCATGAGGGATGATCAATGTGTTTTAGAGCAAGGAAACCCTCTGGGGAAGAAAACCTTGCCACCCTGTGCTGATCTGCGGGAGGTTTCGCTTTGTACCGAGGAGTCGCAGCCGTCTGCGAGCCGTTACGAACGTGTACCAGCTGCCAGCTATCCCCCTCTTGTCACCCTGAAACATGCTCCATCTCCTGGGCGGTAGTTCCCCAGGGCCGGATGGAGAGCCCTTGTGGTGCCTGCACTCACGAGCCAGGTTCACCAAGAGTAGATAACCGCAACCTCGAGTAACCCTTCGTAACCCCTCGCCCTTCTTCGCGCTGTTTTGCTTTGATCTGTGAAATGAAAGATTCTTCTCTGCTGTAGTTGGTGGTCCCCAGCACGTGAGGCCATATCCTGCCGCTCCAGGAAGGGCATCGAGTTGAGAAGGCAAGGCCCTTAGCAACTCTCCGCAGGAGATCGTAGCTCACCGACTCCCCACACTGGGTCGCAAATCCAGTGCCACAGGTCAGACTTTTGTCCGATAGATCTCCCTTCTCCTTCCCTTTGCTCCCTAAGATATTCTTACGCCGCCGCAACCATCTGCGTCTGTGTGCTTCCCTTCTCTTGCCCAACTATGCTCCCTGTATCCGTTGGATCTCTTCGTAACTGAGTGTGCTTCTAAGGGATGGTTTGTGATTGAGGGTCTCTCGTACGAACTTGAATCGGTGGACTATTGCGCAGCTTTCTTTATAGCAAGTAGGAGAATCTGATTGCTGAATCGGTGGACTATTGCAGATGCACTTTCTAGCTGGTAAAAGAGAGTGTGTAGAGGAGAGGCAGCATCTCCTACCAGAACCCGCTCTTGCGGTCATAGAATAGGGCCCCCATTCCTATTCTAAGTAGTTCCTTCTGCACAGCTGTACTTTCTGCCAAAGCCATCAAGGCTCACATTTCATTAATTATCACATTCTTCTCGCTAAAGATAGCAGGGCTCACATTTCTTCAATTTCGTATGGCTACTATAGATTAAGGAACCGTACGCTGCCAGCACCCACTGGTCGGTGCTAGTCGCAACAGGAGAAGAGTACTCGTATCATCTTGTCGTAGATCAGATCTTTCTTTCATTTGAACGGATTTGTCGATGGGTCTTCGCTGCTCGCAACCGGTCGCCAACCAACGCGATCTTGAGCAACCACTCGCCCTTGAGAGTGTGAGCTTTCTTTGGTTTCCTCCTGCCGCAGCAGGAGTACTCACACCGGACACCACGAGAAGGTAGAAGCTCTTGTCCCATCTGCCCTACGCAGCAGATGCCTGATGCAAGCTCATCAGGGGCGTATACTTATATCATTTTGTATATAGATTATTAACTTCATTAAAAAGAGTCTTATATGGCTAAAATACATATCAAAAGAATCTGACAAAGCTCAATTATATTTTGCTGCAGAACTTACATAGTCTTTGTATCTACGTAAGTCGTAAAAGCTGTTGTATTTGTGCATTGAGCTACTGCAGCAGATTTTGAGGCGCCATGAATTCGCAACACTTATGGAACGCACAGCATGACCACCCATTCTGAACCAGACTGTTCTCAAAGGGAGACTGCCATACACCTTGCCAGACTGGCAGAGATTTACATCTCTGTAAGAACAAGATATTTAGTTATGCTAGAGAGAATCTCTCCCCATGGAAGCTATTTCGTTTAACATACCGTCCATTTGCACATTGAATCCTTTCTCTGCACCCTTGCACTCGGTCGCATCCGACGGAGCCTTGCAGCAAGTCCAGCAAGGCTGGTTAGCAGTCTGGATATTCAAAACTGTCAGCGACACCAGTACCCCAGGAGCTAAAGACGCGGCATGCGGCTTCCTCACCCCTAAGTTGTTAGAGTACTAAACAAAGCTGTTAGCTTGTTTCCTTATACTGGGGCCACTGTGTTGGGAAGAGGATTTTTGAAATCACATCATGGACGAAAGGGACAACACACCCAGCCATCGGGGCATGTTGGGATTTCGGCCCAGCAAACCCGCAGACAGACGTCGTTGGCTTGTACGTCAGCTTTGGCAGCAGATGCCTTGGTTGTGATATGGACATCAACCAGAGGGGATGCAGCAGCCAAAGAGGCTAGAATAAAGAAGTAAGGCACTTGAAGCTTCATATTGAGGTTACCGGGTATTTAAGGCGGTTATTGAGTATCGGAGTTGAGCTGATAGTGCTTGGTTGACAAGACGCAGAGGGTGAAGAAGAGCGGAACTTTATAGCATTGCTACTAGCCCAAAACTAACAAAGCTTCCGGTTCCGACCCAGAAAAATAACTTCATCAGTGGGTAAGAAGTTGCGGTATGGGACGAAGTGGTGGGTAGGATGCACTTCTTTCTCAATTAAGATATGATCAAAAGATCCCTCGTACTGCAGCAAAAACCGTATTCTGCAGCATGGCTGATTGAGACGCATTTGTATGAGAACATTTTGCCTTGAGAGGCACGAGCGGGGAATATGCATTTTTGTAGGCACTTTTCACGTAATGATCATAGACAAGATCAGATCTTAGCACATCGAGCTGTGATTATTGGCTGCGGTGATGCATAGTGCAAGGTCATTTTCCGGCAAGGGTCGTGACATGTTAGCCCTTGGTGCATTGCGTTGAGACGTGGAGATATGTGCAAATGCTAGCTTGCGTATATGATGGGATTTCATATTGTCACTGGACGAGGATCGGACCAGTATCAAAGAAGGACGAAGGGTCACAACATACCAATATATGTAGTTGTGAAACTGCTATGCAAAGTGCGTAGAAAAGCAAGTTGTTCGATAGCTAGGGGGGTAGAGAGCGTAGATCCATGTACAATTGGCTGAGCTGTACAACGAAATGAGAAGCGAAATTGCAGTGAAACCTGACTAACTAAACGTAGACGATACGCAGGGATTACCCACATAAAACCTGGCAATAGGCCCTTTCAGAATTCAACAGTAGTTCTTGTTTAAACAGTGTCTTTTCATGAGTCATTAAACAAATATAAGTCGCAGAATTTGTTTGTGAAGACTGATAGCACAACGAGTGAAACCATCAAGCGTAGATGTCTGTTGGATCCAATGTCATAAAGTCTGGATGGACTTCTGCCGTTGAGAACACTACCTGCTTATTCATTCGCTTCATGATGCCAGCCACCTTTGCATCCGTAGACCAACGCTTTGCTGCCTCAAAATCGGAATACGAGACTTCAGAAAGTCTGCCGTGAACCTTGACCAAGACTGTAGACAGAGTCACAGCTGGGCATGCACTGCAAGTTGCTCGCGTTGCAGGTTGCATTCCAATCACTTGAATGTCGTCCAAAGCATTTTATCAAAGTTTCTTGTGTGCAACCAATCTAGGAGTCGAATCTGGCCATTCGGCACAAGCTGAGCTATTGAGATACCCTGTGTGAATTTCTTTCTCACCTGTTTTCATGGAAAACATCATGACCAATGCTGCTGCTACAAGATCGAGCTTGTGGTAGGTGGAGAAACCGGTACGACTAGGCTAGGGATTGAGACCGCTATAGACGCATCATGCAGGTAAGTTTGCGGGACGATCTTTGGAACCGAGCTGAGCCAGTGAGCTAGTAACCTTGGCGAGTTTGCATTCCTGTTACTAGAATAAAACCCAGCTCCAAGATTGCTTTCTAGCTGAGTTTTTTCATAATACAACCTCTTGGGTATGCCTGTGGATCCTCTGTAGTTTTACGTTCCTACCCTTTCTGGCGTTACTGATAGGATCTCTTATTGCTTCTGGTCGTATTGTTACTCTTAATCTGCCTTTCACTTGCTTTTCGTGTGCTTTTATTTATTTTTATACTTGGTTTTATGTCTAATTCTATAACTAATTTAATTTCATAGATATGCGGTCTTGGTTTAGGTGGGAGGCGAGTTGGGGGTGCGCAGGGAAGTTTGGTGTTATTTAAGTAACAGGCAATAAGGTATTTCTTCTTATGTCTTGTCTCGGTGATTGAACGTCGTTGCCCTAACCTAGATGTACTTTATTCATCACTTGCTCCCTACCTATATAGGTACACCCGATGGGGTGTGGTGTTGGAGTCTTTGTGAAGTGTTCCCATCCTAACAGATATTGCTTAACGCCTAACATGTGTGGAACAGTTCTTCCACAGCTTCCCGAACTACATCTGTAATCATACTACAAAATGGTTACCTTTCTGCCGGGCACCTAAACAAGCTCAATTTACATCCGCCAGCCAATAGTGCCCCAGAGCAGCCATTGCGGTTAGCAGCTTCGAATGGTCCATCACTAAGTGATGCTCGATAAAATCAACAGTGGCACCGTTAACTGGTGGCCCAGGAAGCTTTTCTAATTCTTCTCGGAGTGCTCAGCATTGATGAATCCCCCCACCGCTCCTCTTTTGAATTCGTAAAAGTCTCGCCTTCAAAGTACTCTGCCAGTTCAAAATCAGTGTTATAATTGGGATTTTGAGGCGGCACGGTTTGACCAACTGGACGAGTCGTCTTCGCAATACACCATGCGTCTGTCTGATCATCAACTACCTTTTCTGCGTGCCCAATATGATCTTATTGGCAAGCCATTCGGGGAGCTGGTCACAACGTCACCTAATATCTAGAAGGACTGTTAAAGAGAACACATACAGTAACGCCATCCTTTCCCACCAGGTTGGCGAACGAGCCACGACTCATGTGCGGACCTTTGATGGATTGACGGCTGGCGTGCATCAGAGCCTGAATCCATCTGCAGGACCGACAAAACAGCCTACGTCAAGGTAGTTGTGCCTTGAAACTAGGATTCAAAGGGGCGGACGACATCCCGGCACCCAAGCAGGCAACCATTATCCCCATTGAAGAGAAGCAGAAGCAGTGTATCTGCCGTCTCAGGAACGAAATCTAAGTCCTACGCGGAAAGGACTTTCGAGTATAGCAAGCTCAACAAGATGCGGAACCATGTGGAGAATAAATTTCGACAGTATTTTGCACAGGACGACCTAGTCTACAATATATTTGCCTGTGGGGTGGCTTCATCCATTATTGCGATTTCCAGCCTTTGCTATCGATCAGGGGTGCCTCCATTCTGGGTATACTGAATCGGAGAGTGGGTGTCCTCCAAAGTATGACAGGCGCTAATGCAAGCACTTCTTTCAAAGGTTAGGGCCGTCTCTCATATCCTTCGAAGTCGCTTGTTGCGGCGTATACTCTTCCCGGACGTCATGTGGATGACGGCCCCCCCACGTTTATATTCTGGAATCATTATCATTATGATGGGTATGTGCGAATCTGACGTTTGTCGCGAAGGAATGCAACTCTGGGGGACATCATCCTTTCTTTTTCGGGTATAGCCTCGCTATCATAGCTTTGGTCTCTTCCGAAGCCTCCTGGGTGGGCACCGTCTCGTGCAAAGGTGCGGGCGGGTCTGCTGCAATTGTATCAGCGCTTTCGTAGAGTATGGAGTCGCCGTTTCACGTGATGAACTTACCCTCCGAAGCTATCACATGGACTCTTTTGGCCTGGGGCTGATATTCCTCTGTGGCGGCCTCCCTGCTGTCTCTATCCCCTCCAATTTCTCGCAAGATTGGGGCCCAACATTTATGGCTCAGGGCCTGCTTCGCGGACCAGCGGAGCTTCGAGTCCCAGACCAGCAGCTTCAACGCAAGATCAACCAGAGCTGCGTCTTCAGGACGCTTCTCAGAATGGTCCAGAAGCATCTGAACCATCGCGGCGTGGCGGTTCCGCGTGATTTTAGGATTAGCCTCCTTGAGACCGTCGGCCCCAGGATACTTTTCCACAGAATAGCCCAATATATCAGCTATAGCATACCCAAAAGCCCAAGTATCAATTTTATTAGTATAGGGTCCGAAATTAAGGACCCTCCATACTTCAGGCGCGCAAGTCGAGATGGGACCGATTGCTGTGAAGTTGGACGTTTGTGCTTTGATTGCCTTGCCAAAGTCACAGATCGAAGCCCTTGGGGGTGAGTTGGACATTATCAGCATGTTTTGGGGCCGAATGTCGCGATGTATAATTCCCATCATATGCAATGTGGCCAGACCTTCCAGAAGGTCCCTCAGCCAACGCAGCTTATCTACCTGCGAAATCCTAAGGCTGGTCCAGAAATTGGTTGACAGATCAGTAAGTGCGTGCGGCATGACAATGTAGTATCGCTCTGGACTGCCACAGCCTTCAGAATTGCCGTGTTCGCACCACGCGTCCAAGATAGGAAGGAGTCCACGCTTATTCTGTAACACATTAGTTACTTTGATGAACGCTTCTGGAGTCAACTTACAAGAAAGTCTTTTCCCATTTTCACTTCGAGTAAGGCTTCATCACGATTTGATCGGCTCTTGAGGCGCAGTTCTTTGATGGCGACTGGATCACCATTTCTAGTATCTAGCCCTTGACTTACCCAGCCAAATGTTCCATATCCCTTGGTTTCGAATTCAAGGTATCGACCCTTTAGCACGCAACTGTCGCCAGGGAGTTTTCGGAAGTTCCCAGCTCTAGCATCTTTGTTAGGTTGTATCGATTCAAGGAAAACCATTCTCTCTTCGAAATAGGCTTCCCTATGCTTCTCCTCAACCGTGTATTCTAATTCATATTCGCAGACCCCAGCTCGTACTAACACAGTAGGCTGATGAATCAAGCGTTCCCCTTTGTACGCCAGCCTCTCCCACGTAGTGCCGACTTTGACTTCTACTAAGGTTTTTTGGCTTTGTGCGCTCATCACAAGAAAGCCTGATCTAAGATTAAAGCGGAATAGCAGATGCACGCTTGCTATCTTTTTGCCCCAGGGATGGCCAGGTTTGGCAAGAAGGAGGTCAACGCCACGGTTCATAGGGACTTTGCTGGTTCCTCGACCCACTCTCCATCCGATATGAGGCATCTCTGGGGCACGCTTTTTGTCGAATGAGAAGACATAGTAGCCAGAGTTTGGTATGTCTTTCAGCTGGAGATCTCTATCGATGGCATCATGGGGGCTGTCGTAGTCAGTAGTGTCCTCTGGAGACTCGCTCGATGCGTGGTAGGCTTCGGCGAGTGCGCGTTCCATAAATCGTAAATGGAAGGTGTCGTTCTTGTCCACATAGGCAATGGTCTCGGAGAACAAGACCTGGGAAGCACGGTTGCGAGGTACAAGCCTGGCAAAGTCCCCGTTGAAAGAGGACGTCATCTTGACAGTTTTTCCTCCGTTTGGCTGTGTTCGACTTTGATTCGTAAGCAACAACCGAAGGAGGAATATGCAAATAATTGTATCCAATAGTCACGGTAAAATTACCACAGGTCGAATCTGACTTAGTGTAATCGATCGCATACACAATGCCTCTTCACCACACGTGATATAGCATCTTTTGATCCTCTTTTATTTTACAGAAAGTTCGCTTCCAGAAGGCATCTTTCGATGGTGATCTGTACTCCGTACACGTAAACAAGGTGGCAAACTCTACCCAAATGCAGTCATGCTGGTGAGGCTGGTCTCTGGGGCAGCACTGCTCTCTAAATGGCTGAACAAGCGGCGTCCACCTTGGCATCCAGTAAGAATCGGTTCTAGCGTATCTTACAGAGTCCCTTAGATACTGTAATTTACCAGATCAGATAGGCCTACCTAGCGACTTCGATTACCGGTCAAAATCCTAGGAGAACGCTGCTTATGGTTACTATTGCAACTTTCAGGCCCCAAGTTGGTCAAATAATGTCGAAGGTGGCTTTTGGGCATCACTATTATCGAAGCCATAAGAAGAAGGGAAGGCTAACCAAAGCGGAGGTCACGTAGGTTGAATCTCAGCAGATACGGTATCAATACCCCCACCACCCACTTTGGCTCTCTTTGTCTCAACGCCTGTCTTCAAACATCACCATAAATCCTCATCAGTCGCCACAATACTCAACCTATCACCAACCATGGAAGGAACCAGAGAGGCAGAAGACGCATTTTGGTGTGTGCTCGGATATTCCCAGGAGTATCTTGACCGCGTACACAGAAAGGCCGATGAGTACCGCGAAGCCGTGCTTGCTGCTGGAGGTAAAATCGGTCCTCAAATGTCGTTGGAAGAGGCATCGGCCGTGTTGGCATCGTACGAATCAGACTCCGACCTCGACGACAAATATCTAGCACCACTGAGCCCGCCATTGACACCCAAAGAGAGCGACGGGGGGTCAGATTTCGCGGCGCCACTACCATCAGGAACAGACATTTCAAGAGATGGAGGCAGTTTCAACCACCTCGATGCATCTCAAGGACCATATACGACTATATCTGATGCCGAGATGGATGGACGAGATGAAGCAACGTCTCCTCTTCCCACCCCAGCACAGTCCCAATCAATCGCCCACAGGAGACGACATCGTCCAAATGCAATTATAGTTTCATATCGGTAGGTCCCTAATATCGATGCTCAAATCAACATCTTCCATTGGCTAACTCCATTAACTATCAGAACCACCCGCTCCAAGGCGTCTTCCACCGCAACGCTGTTCTATGAACTTGCAAGTGATGGCCGCATGAGTAGATGCTCTTCTACCACAACATCCCCAACCTACGACGCTTTCAGAATGGAACTACCCCACCCTTCACGCCGGGCAAGAACCTCCCATCAGTCTCATGCACGTTCTTCCAAATATCGGATCAATAAGAGAAGATGACAGTCACATTTTCAATAGATCATCCACCTCCCAAAGACAACATCAGCAAGATGACCAGTCCATAACTTTAACCTTCCTAGATATGCTTCGCTAGTACCAACTACTTCCTCACTGGTCTTACTCACAGTCCTGTCACTCCATACCCTTTTGCCCACATTACCACCTTTTGCCACACCAGCAGCGCGTCACAATGTCAAGCCAAACCAACCTGCAGCACGACCTGCATAACAAGCATGGACATGGGCAAAAGAACCAGATATGAATAGAAAGGAAGATGAGGAAGCAAAAGCACACGTTGATCAGGGACGTGTCTCTGGACTTTGAGAGAATCACCTTTCAAAGTGCTCAATCGACCACACCTAGGTCTGAGGGCGATGATGAAAGTGCCATAGCTGATGGGGGGCCATCTTCAAGCTATTACCAGCACTACATCACACACTTCCACAAGCGGAGGGCATTCCACATCACGGCTAGAGTATGGAATGAAATCAGATGCATGCAGTGAAGGAAAGAGGCAAAGGAAGCGAAAGGAAAAAGGGAGAATACAAGACAGCAGGCCAGCAATAACAAAAATTTTCTTCTCTCCCCCTTGTTTCAATTTTCCGCTTATTGAAATTCCGGGGAATGACTGGAGATGAAAAGATAAACATGCAAAAAGCACAATCGCAACCCCATCTCACCATTCGCTTATCTTTTATGATGCTTTGAGTTGTTGAGATCAACGCAATTCCGCATTTCCCACTTCCCGACCCACGAGCTTGTCCCAGCAAGCAAAAAAAGAACCACTATGAAGCCGTCCACATCCCTTATTCTACAAACGTATTTACCTTCAAATTCGCCATTCTACATGTTCGAGGGCATGAGAGTAGATCAGCCAGTGAGGTTTCTGCAGAATCTCCGGCCTTTTACGTTAACGAGCACTTCATTATGTTCATAATTCCAGTCTTATGCCAGGCCTGCACGACTGGTGTCCATCCTATGATCCTGCTGCCCGGATTCATCATCCCTGAAAAGCGCCGGCGAGTTTCTAAGCGATTTCAGCCATCTCTTGGGGTGGTTCTGCTTGCTGGCGGCGAGGACAGAGCTAACGAAGATTAGAATGTCGGTGCATACGGAAAAGTTTTCCAATTGACAGAAAGGATCATCCACTCGACCCAGCTGATGCGCCACTGCCACCGCCCTTTTTGGTCATTATTATGTCGCAAGATATCGATCAAATTTTTATTCGACATAGCACAGCAGAAACAGCTTTGGGAAGAAAGAAGAGTGGAACAGAGCTGTTGTTCGCCACTTTTGCCGGGTCCAGAAGGCTATGGAGCTTGATGAGGACTGTTCGGAAACTAGGATCGATTACAGTGACCTGTGATTCTTTGTATTGGTGCCTTCGACATCTCAAAAGCACCTCTGAACCTTTGTACGACCATCTTCAGATCTTCGTGACCCATAGCCCAGTCGAGTATGACTAACCGGTCATATAACCTTCTAATTTGGCCGGGCAGGGAGTCCCGTGGGCATGAACCAGGATTGGGACGCGGTTGTGGATAGTTGTACTCCTTGTTCTCCAAATTACTTCCAGGCAGCTGGGGGCTTGCACTCTACAACCTGCCATGTTCCAAAATACAATCCAATACACACCTTACGGCCCAGATGACGGATGTTTCACATCGACAACCTCACCACGATGGAGATTCACAACAAATGTAGCAAATAGGACTGGCCAATACATGTGAGCCTATAAAGAAAAGCCCAGAGAAGCTCAAGATTCTCACTAAAGACCAAGGGAGTGTGCGGCCATTTCCCACGAGATTTAGCGTTCCAACGCCATCTACTACGTATACTTGACCAACCTTTGCCCAGATACTCTGCTCTGATCTATCCACATTGTTCCATCAATCTCTCTAAAGAATCTTTTCACTGCGATTGTAGAAGGGGTGGACAACCACTGCGGTGAGTCACTCGATCTTTTCATAGATCTGACTGGGTGTCAAATCTACACAACGAGCCAAGAATGAGCCTCCGTCGGACGCAATCAGCTCGCCAGCCGTCACTCTCTTGTACCCAAATAGCTCACTGCAAACACTCAAGTTCAAGCTTCACGTATGACCAGTGGTCAAAAAGCTCATCATGTCACGGCAGCTAAGGAGGCACCTTGATATAGAACTCGGTATTGGCATCTCCGATGGAAAGCAGCTTTCAGTCTGACACGACTGTTGTATTCTGAAACTGCAAGTGAAGATGGTGGCCATACCCGAAAGTGTTTGTGTCGTCGGTTTGGGCGGTCCTTGATACGTGCATCTTTCAGAATGCATCAGCTCTGAATGATGGCGTATGCTCTAACGTTCTTCATCTATGGGCTTTGAATCAAATGTATCATTCTGTCGCCAGGTAGATGAAACTGTATTAGCTGCTCTCCTTTCGCTCTTTTCATCCGGCGATCGCGCCAATCTTTTTAAGCCGAACTTAGGTGAATATAACAGCTGTGTTTCGACGCCACCTTCGTCTCCCTCTCACCTTTGCAGCAACTCTGGTGTGGTGAGACGGACTGCCATCCACCCAATGTGGTTTCCATCGAAAATGAGGTATTTACTTGCGCGGCCTCCGCGGCCCTGCTTCGCATCCCTCTCACCAACGATTATTTTTCCTTCCCAACCCTGTTGCTCGTAGATAACCGCCATTCGAGATGCTAGGCGCCTACCTGGTCGTGCCGCCTGCAAAACTCATCGTACCGTCGTCGCTTGTATCTTTTCTCAACACCCGGTCGAGCCGGGAGGAATTGGTCGAGGGATGGAAAAGTGTTGGTGTTTGGAACCTGCGTAGCTGCTGATGGCCAGTTCGACTCCAGTCTCGGTTTCCTCATCTGAAGGAGAGGGTGACCAAAAGAGGCGACGTTTGGTCAGACGCTTTGACAGAGCAGTGTGTCCATTTGAAGCAAATCGAGTCAATTCAGATCAAATGCTTGGCAAATGAACCAAATTTCGATGAAAAGATAAAGGTCTTGGCGGACTCCGTTTGTGAGAAGGGAATCCTTGACAGTCCTCTTAATAAAACATTACTTATTAGCATTTGACGCCATTTGACAAATGAGTCAACTCAACTCAAATCAAATCAAATCGACCTCTGGGATTAGATGGGCGAACCAAATGGGGTCATGATTTAGTTTATTTGATTTGATGGATACAGTACGACAGAGCCTCTTCATCGGCTTATCAGCTGGCGCATCGGTGGCAGACAGTCCCCTCCCACGCAATGCCTCCTATTCTCAACGGAGCAAGGGGCCGTCCCCCTCACCTTCTTGCCCCGCCTAGTTTCGACATTTCTCGGTCCTGTGTGACGGGAGTGCGGCTTTCATAAGAGATCGCGATCGTGTTCGAAGTGGGAAATCACGAAATTTAAGTCTCCAGGTCCCTTCTGGCACGAGACTCTGGCCGCTCTAATTTGACATGTTTCGTGAACTCGACCTCAGGTCCCGGGGCCTGACTCGTCCTTTGAACCGGAGCTGATCGAAGAGTGGCCGTCTTTAAACCTGCCAAGACTGGCCTATTGGTCGATCTTTCACCTGCTCCATCTGTAGAAAGTATGAGGTGGGTGGATAGGGTCAAGCAGTCCTATTCCGTACTGATTTGAATGATGCACTCCATAGCTCAAAATGCGCACAACCAGACAGTTGGAAAGAGACGCAAGTGAACAGTCTAGCACTTTCTCCGACGAAAAAATAGCCACTTACAAATAGGTAAAAGATCTTGGAGGAGGACAAAGTCTGTGGAAGAAATCCAGGTATTTCCGAAGTCAGTATGAAAACCTTGTAAATCCATAACGCGGGTCAGGTCCCGATTCACACTGAGGGCTGCGGATGCGTTCCTCATCGTTGTCAGATATCACGGCCGTATGTCATACGGGCGATTAGGACAGAAAGGTCATTTCGTAAGTCATGATTCGAGAATAGTACGGTTATAATGACTCATTCATGGCTGACGTATCTTAAAGAAGTTCAGGATAAAGCGAGTGCCAAAGCTCAATTGAATTACTCATAGCCTCCAAAGAAAACCACTACCAGCCTAAGAATGAAGAAGATATATGTTTGACTAGGGAAGACGAGCATCCAACATCTATGCCTAGCTTCTATGCCTTTCGTTAGGACTCCTTACATCGTATAAAAAATCACACTTAAATGACAGTCTATAGGTACCTACAGAGGTCCTTATAGGCCTTCTGCAAGACCCTGA
>NW_006916275.1:0-6160 GCF_000464535.1 Endocarpon pusillum Z07020 | reverse complement strand
TAAGATTAAAGCCTTTATTAATAAAGAATAAAGATATATTTATAGATTTTAACTTATAATTATTTATAGCAAATTTAGCTAATATAATTTATTTGACTTAGTTATCTTATATATAATTAATATAGCTTTATAAATAAGTCTTTATTACTTAATTAATTTATTCTAATTATCTGTTTATTTCTAGGTAATATATAGTAAATAGTTTCGCTTTAATATCTAGCCTTTTATATAGGTTATTCTAGAATTTATTAATAAACTATAGATCTTTATTAGATATTATTAACTTAAAGAGGCTATAACTATAAATAATAAAGTAAATAAACATCTTAATTAGATATTTTATTTTTATATTATAGCAGGGCGCTAGGTGTCTCTCGGTGTCTCTCCTTAGTTAATCAGTCTATTAAGACCCAAATGCTTATAACACTAGGGAAAATGCTATTGGATTTAAGGAAGTCTGTAACGAAATCTATAGCTAAGTGTTACCACTATTTCTTAGGCGGCTCTAGTGCCTGTAATTAACCTTAGCGCTTATAAAAGGGTTTTGTACAACAATATATAAGATATTTAGCTAGCTATTCCTTTACTAAGTCTATTATCTTTAGCTAATAGAATTATTATTATAGGATCTCGTAAGTCTTTACAGGGCTTAGATAACTAGTTATTAGCTATTTATAATATTTATTAATGTAGCAGAGTCTTAGTTCTTCGTTTTCAGAAATCTATAAGTGTTATTAGATAGTTTATTATTCTTTACTAAATAGTTAGCTAACATAACTATAAAAGACCTTCTGACCCTAGACAGGACTTATTAGTAAGTTACTTAACAAGGATCTTCTTAAGCAAAATTCTAGTATATAATAATAATATCTTTTTTTAAGATAGTTTAGAGCTATAAGTTTATTATATATAAGGCTATAATATTATCTGTAATTATGTTAGGGCCTTCTTCTAACTTAGATAATCTCTTATAGTAGTATAGGATTCTTATAAATCTAATTAAATAGACAGAAATAGATTCTAATATCTAGGGGTCTAGATTCTTCAGTTTTAGGACTATTTGCTTAAGGAACTTCTTTTTATTATTATTAGCGTTAGTAGCTTTGTCTTATAATCTGTAGGATAATCTATTTATGTAGCATTATGACCTAGGGTAGTACTTAATCACAAAGTTAAAATAAGAGAAGAACTCGCTTTAACAGACTTATTAGCAAGATAGTTATTTAGATAATATAAAGTATTTAAGGTTTCTATAATCTATTATAACTTATATAAGTTCTTAAGACTTTTCTAGCTCTAGGCACTATTCTTTAAAAGCATAGACTATAGCTATTAGTTCCTTGTTATAAATCTTGTAATTACTCTTAGCTAAGGCATATTACTTTAAGAAGTAAGCTATAGGTTGCAGAATCCCCTTATTATTAGGTTGAAATAAGACTCCTCTGTACGCGTTATCTAAGGCATTAGTCTCTATAGTACAGGGTAAGTCAGAGTTAAAGTGCTATAGAACTAGAGAGCTTATAAACATGTCTTTTAGCGTCTAAAACGCTTTTCTAGCTTCCTCTCTCTAGTTAAAAGGGATGTCTTTTTAAGTAAGCTTGATCAGGAGTAAGGCTATCTTTAAGAATTCTTTAATAAATTAATAATAAAAATTCGTAAATCCTATAAAATCTTATATATCTTTTATATTATTAGGCTTCTCTTAATCTTAAATTATAGTTATCTTTTCTAGATCTATATATATTTGTCTAGGTTTACTATCTTCTAAATAGCTCTAGATAATTATTCTTAAGTATTTCATCTTATAAACTTTGAATTCATATTTTCTTATATCAAGTTATAGTCTAATAATAACTAATCTGCCTAGTACTGTCTTTATATATTAGTAGTGCTCTTTTAGCAAGTTACTAAAGATTAGGATGTCATCAAGATATACTAAGACGAATTAGTTTAAAATATCCTTTCTTAAAATATTATTAATATAATTCTAAAAGGAGGCTAGAATGTTCTATTTATATAAGCCTATATATATATAAAAGACTATTTTCTATTTGTTCTTATAAGCTATTCTGATTTTATAAAAAATAGTAATAATATCTAACTTAGTATATTATATAGCTTTGCAGAGCTTATTTAGGGTCTCTTAAATTAAGGGAATTAGGTATCTATTCTTAACTATAATAACGTTTAAACCCTAGTAATCTATACAAAACTATAAACCTTCTTTAAGTTTCTTAACAAATAAGACTAGAGCAGCAGCAAGAGATTTAAATACACAAATAAAGTTCTTTAATAGGTAATTCTTTAGTATTTTATTTAGGACCTTTAATTCGTTTCTAGATATGTTATCTAAAGCTTTAGATAATAGTTTAGTATTTAATAATAACTTAATCTTGTAATCTACTCTAGGGTAATATAATAGAAGCTTGTTAGTAGCAGCTTTATTAAATAAAGACAGAAACTTATAATATTGCTTAGAAAGTCTAGTTCAGAAATCTATAGTTTCTTTAGGTTTTAAGGCTTTCTTAATATCTCTTAATAATATTACAAAGACTTTATAGTCTCTTTACTTGCTTAGGTAATTAAAAGCTATTACTTTTATTATAATTAGTATTATAGTTATATTTATGACTTTTATTTGTCTCTAAACTTAGGGTTTATTATTTTGTACTCTTTATATAGTTTCGAAAGTAATAAGATATCCTTTATTCTTCTAAAGGTAATAATTATAATAATATTCTATATTATATATAATAGTCTTTAGTACCTAATCTATTATTAGATTATATTATTTAAGCTAGGGCATTTTAAGAATAATATTATATTTTAGTCTAAGAATAATAAATATTAATAAGACTTCTTAATAAATACTAGAAGATATAAAGGACAGAGGAACTTTAACAATATAGATTATTATAAAGGCCTAATTATTAAAGTCTATTATAGTTCTTTAATTTTCTAATTTTTTATAAGAGAAGAATTATGTAAAAGCTTTACTAATATATATTATTATAGAATAGCTAGAGTTGATTAGGGCTTAATATTTAAATTGTCTAACACTACATTTAATTAAGAGGCATTTAGAATTAAGAAAAAGGTTTACTAAATATAGAAAAATAAAACTTAATTATATTATTAGGCTATTTATTATATTAGTAGCAGCTAACCTCTTTTTAGTTCTTTAAATATAACTTAATTTAAAGTTACTTTATTTAATAACTTTATATTAATATAATTATTAGACAAAAAAAGAAGAGCAAGGGAGACTAAGGCAATAAGTGTAATTACTTATAAGGTTACTAGAATAAATACTAGAGTTAAGAACGCTATAGTAGGCGTAAAAGAAATAATATAAAGGTTGCTTTATAGCTTTAGCTTTAGCTTTTCTAGGCATGTATTAGCTCTGTAATCCGGGCCTGTGTAGTAGTAATAAAGGCTTAGATTATATTAATATTCTTATTCAGCTTCATATTTATTAAAGGCTCTGTAGACTAAGTAATCTATGTCTATAGGGTTATAGGAAACAGGGGCAGGCGTAACAAGATAGATAGGGGCCAGAACTAAGACAGTTAAACTTATAAGCGGCTTCTATAACCTGATTATCTGTTGTAATAGCGTGGTATATAGTAGGTTGTCCTGCTAAGTACACTCTTAGACGAAGGCTTTATATAATATGTCTCTAATATTAATTATGGCTAGCTTTTCTGTGAGTTCCTTAGATAATACAAGTTAGAGCAGTCCCTTAAGACTATAGTCTTAAAATAGCGTTCTTCTAACGGTCTGCTTGAACTCTGGATAGAATTCGGAGAAGAGCTAGTACGTTTGCCTCATCTTTATAAGACAGCAGATGGCAGAGTACTCTGGGTTAGCATTACTAAAGTTAAGCTTTAGTTCTTTAATTAGATCTACCTAATCTAGATAAATCCCTTTATTAACGTTATCTAAAGTAATGTCTAAGGCATAATCTGTAAGTTAAGAGAATATATAATAAACATATAATATAAGTATAAGATATCTATTAGTATTAACTTTAAATTTTAAAGTAAGGCTTACTCTAAACCTTTCTAGGTCTTTATAAGTATTAGGCCCTAGATCACTAAATATAAGAACATCTATAGTCTTTTCTAACTTTATAAATATATACTAGAGTTATTAATTCTAATACAAGATTATAATTATTATTAAAATAAGGTCTAAGTTATTAGGCCTTAAATTAGATCTTAAGCTAGATGCTTAAAGGACTAAAGAATATAAATTAGAGCCAGACTATATATAGGGATAAGTATACAAAAGGGTTCTTATAAGTTAATTATATTATTATCAAGATATATTCAGGCGTTAGCTATAGCTTTTATAGATAAAAAAGACTTAAAGGAGATCTTAGACTCTTCTAAAAAGGAAGGGATACAGAACAGGATAAAAGAAGGAAAGGCAGTAGTTCTTTTACTGCCTAAACTAAGTAACAAGAAATAATAATAAGAGGAAAATAAATTAAGACAGACCTAAAGACCAAAAGATAAAAATAAGTAAAACGCTTTATAATATTAGGAGAGCTATAGTTAGGCCTAATATATAAGACGAAGCGTAAAGAAAAGGAAATAAAAGTAGGAACATAACACTTTATATATATGTCTATGCCCCTTATCTTGCTAAGGCTAGGTATAGATAACTATGGGTACCTGTTGTTAGTAATAACTAGAATAGTAGCAAGGAGCTAGGTCTAAGATGAGCTCTATAAGCTATAGTTAATGCTATAAGGAATATAGTCCTTAGTGTAAGTTATAAGAGAATTTATAATATTATTCTTATAGTTATATTATATCTTTGATTCTTACTACTAGTAAGTAAACAAGTTCTTTAGAGTGCTTTAACAGTATACATAAGGCTCTATAGCTATAGTATAGTTAGGCGCAAAGTTGTTTAGCTATAAATAAGAACTAAGGAAGAGCCCTAGCCTTTATTAGTTAAAGCGTTACTATCTTGAGGGCCTTTAGATTATTAAGGAGACAGTAGTAATCTATTATACTAGCAGCAGCGAGCATCTTATGTCTGTCTAAGAGCAGCAGGCAGTCTATAATTATGTATTAGGTAGTCTGTCTTCTTTAATTATATCTATAAGATGGTAAGGGGATGTCTAGAACATTTTATTTAAAGAAGAAGTCTGCAAAGCCTATTTTGTTAGTCCTTAGCTATATAGTAAGAGAGCTTTATGCCTTAGTTAGGCCTTAATGTATCCTTAATCTCTGCTTACTAATTTTCTTACTCTAAGCAGGGCTTAGGGCTTACTAGAGTGCTACTAGGTAGGCGCTTTATAATAATCACTAGTTCTCTAACTAAGACGCTCTAATTATTTAGTAATAAGACTAGTGTTATTATTACGCTTCTATAAGTAATATAGTCGCTTCTTATAAGGGTTTTTTCTATAACAAGGAGCGTTCTAAGGCTTGATTTAGCTTTGTCTCTGCATTAAGCTTAAGAAGGCGTTATTTATACTAGCTATACTTTCTAGCACCTAGTGTTGCAGTAACGTGGCAAAGGCGTCCCTATTATAAGTTAAGCTTCTTAATAATCTGGAGACAGCTTTTATAGATAAGTTGCCTTATGCTTATAACTGTAAGTCTGCAATAAGAATCTATCTAAATACTGTTAAGTAATAACAAAAAGGGCAGGGAATAAGTCTCCGCTTTAAGGACTAGGATAAGCGTGACCTTATAAGCCTTAGCTATCGTGTATAAGCACCTATTCTAGATAGGCGAGAGTTTAGTAGTATTTGATTTTGTGCCTTATAACTTGTTAAAAAGATACTAAATAACTAATGTATAAGTTATTACTAGTTTAATAATAGCGTTATAAATATGTCTTATATATAAAAGGGAAGCGCCTTATATAGAAGTTAATAAAGCTATAAGTATAAACATCTATTAAGTTATCTTTTAGAGCATCTTTTTAATATAAAGGCCTTATTTTAGTTAAGTATTAATCTAAAGTTCTAATATTTTAATATCTATTTTTATTATTATTAGAGTACTAGCTATATTAATCGTTTCTTTTATATTAAACTTTCTTAGGTTTCTTATAAGGTAAATTAGCTTATACTTTTATAGTATAAAGACAGCACTATAATAGCAAGCCTAGTATAAGCACTTATTATATAACTACT
>NW_006916274.1:14323-17268 GCF_000464535.1 Endocarpon pusillum Z07020 | reverse complement strand
ATGTTGCACGCAACCGTATAGGACGTTATTTGACTCAATTTGATTCAAAATGGACACACTGCCAGCAGGTCCAAACGTCCATGTCCCTCCTCTGGTGACGAGTCTGTGCAGGGCTATCCCACTGACTGGCAACCGCTTCAAGGGGGTGTCAAGGACATCCTTAAAGGCGACAAGATGCTTGAAGATGCTGGATTCCCTTGCTGTATGGTTGCAGAGCCGGCCTTGATCTATTATGGTACTGGGCCTATCAAGGCTGTAAGTCCTTATTTTCGGGAATGGATCATGGTTGTGCCGATTGATTCGCTGGAAAAGGCTGCCAGTCTGTTCCGTGCTGAAGAGGATGGGTTTGAAGCATTTCGACCCTCAGCGCTTTCACGGGTGTGAAGGCATGGAACACCAATATCCTCGTTTCAAATTCGTTGGTCTTGCGCTGTTTTTCATTCTCATGACGTCGCAGGCCTGGCGGCATCTCCCTTGCACGCCGGAGAACATCGAGTACAGCCATACTGGACTACCCTACCCTAAGCTCGATATCTTTGCTCAAAGCCTGCTGGACACTTGGACCCTTGTTGACCTTGACCACCTCGTCGACGGTATGAATTTGACGCTCGAGTGGGGCGAAGCGAATTTGAATTTGGATGGCACCATCGATGCGGAATGGCGTTGATGGAAGACTGATGCATTGCATGGTAGGAAGGCACCTATTGACGATATTCCGATATGGTGTTATAACCCCTTGAAGCGGCGCGCCATTTGGGAGGAAACTGTCTCAAGCAGAACCGACAGCGCCACAAGTTCCTGCCATCGAATGAGACCAGATTCTGGAGACGTGGGCAGAAAGATCCACGCTTGCGCAAACGGGAGTACTGCTAATACGGAATGCCAGGTATGAAGGTGTCATAGGCCATGGGCACCAGTCAACGGCATCCACTGAACGGGCTTGTCGAGTTGGCATCACAGCGACCTGTATAATGCCTACCAGAGTTCTGTCTATGCGATGCTACTGCCTGCTTGAAGCTTGATCTGGTGATCTGTCCATCATCAACGCAACAACCGGTCAGGAATTAATCACACCGACCCCAGGAGAACCCTTTCATCGTCATTGACATTGTGGGCAAGGGAACAGCTCCCATGCTGTGCAGTTGTGTCTCGCTACGAGGGCAGAAAGGGGAGCCGTTGATGAAAGGGATAGAGCGGAAAAATGAGAAGAGTGGAAGGCTAAGGTAAGAGCCCCGGGACTGAGCGAGTACTAACCGTGCACTTTTTGCACTAAGCTTTGCAGCTTAGTGCACCACACCGCAACGATAGATTTCAGCGCAACGATAGAATTTTTCAATTATTCGTACGCCCACACAAAACGCGCTCCCATTCAACGAAAAATGGCCGAATCCTATCAAGAAATTGAGGATAGAATCGATAATGCTATTTACGCATTAAACGAAGCCGAATTCCCTAATATCGCGCAAACAGCACGCCAATTCGACGTCCCTGAACAACGACTCCGAAGAAGATACAAGGGTGTTCAAAATAAGATACAATATGGAGGGGCTAATAAAAAGCTTAGTGAGGACCAGGAGCTTGCTCTTTGTCACTATCTTGATCGATTAGACGAATCAGGAGTGAGTGCACGCCCTCAAATGCTACAGAGCATTACAAATTCGATCCTTGAACGCGCTCACAGCAATTCTACTATTGCCCCTCCTATAGTTAGCAAGATTTGGTCCTTCCGCTTTCTACAACGTCATCCGAAGTATATTATAAAGAAGAGGAAGCCTCTCTTTATTCTACGAAAGCTTACACACAATCAAGAGGAGATACAAGCTCATTTTGAGCGATTTCGTGAGACCAAGACGAAATATGGTATTCTTGAAGAGTATTTTGAGTGATTTCGTGAGACCAAGACGAAATATAGTATTCTTGAAGAGGATATCTATAATATGGATGAAACAGGCTTTCGAATAGGCGTTGGTCAAGCGTACAAAGTTATTGTACAAAAGAAAAACACTTAATTGCCCTCCTTTATTAATGATCCAGATAATCGCGAATCTCTTACTTCTGTCACAGCTGCCATGCTTGTCGGCCGCTAGCGCTAGGGCCGCCGGGTATTGATTTGCACTACGCGTTAGTAAGGGGCATGCTCGCTATATAGGAGCGACCCCAGTGCCATCCTCGTCGGCTCTGCAGTCTTAGGATAGCACTCAACATGGGCTGAAGATCTCGCGCACTCGTCGCCTGCTTCCAACGTGACACGTGACAACTTCTATTAAGTGTATAGGCGCTAATAGATTTCTTCTGCCACTAATTCTTGTGGTAGCACTCTAAACCCTTTCTAAGACTATATTTGTTAACGAACTGCCTCTAAATTATCTTATTATTTATTTATTTGATTCTTACTCCGATGCGGTCCTACCCTAAGGGTGGTCCATGCGGGAAACTATCAACTAAATCGTTGAGGATATATACATGAGGAAACCTTTCAAGGGAAAAAACCTCATAGCCACTCTTGTTTTCTTTGTCTTCGCTTTGCTGGCGCTTCGACTGTGTAGTGCTCTGAGCGACTGTGATTGCTGTGCTTTTCGGACATTGCATCTTGAAACGCTTGATCGACCAGTAACAGTGGGCTGCAACGGCCTAAAAGGCCACTGTCTTATCGAGTGCGTTGTCGGTCTGTGTGGGCGACTGCCCTTGATGCCCGAAGGTCTTTCTGTAGCCGCTTTATTATCCTTCGCCTGCGCCCCGCCTGCCGTGCGTAGGTGAGACGCCATCGTTGCCTCTGTTCCATCCGCCGCCCGGAATCAGAGTCCCTCCTAAGTCGTTATCCACGTGTCCCTGACGCGGTCCGCCACCATCTTCCTCCCTGTTATGAATCTTGACAGCCATCCGGCTCTGCCTGCGGCCCAACAGCACCAGATATAGTGGGGATCGACATCCCCCTCCAGAGTGCC
>NW_006916274.1:0-13659 GCF_000464535.1 Endocarpon pusillum Z07020 | reverse complement strand
TACCACAAGAATTAGTGGCAGAAGAAATCTATTAGCGCTTACACACTTAATAGAAGTAAGAGATTCGCGATTATCTGGATCATTAATAAAGGAGGGCAATTAAGTGTTTTTCTTTTGTACAATAACTTTGTACGCTTGACCAACGCCTATTCGAAAGCCTGTTTCATCCATATTATAGATATCCTCTTCAAGAATACCGTATTTTGTCTTGGTCTCACGAAATCGCTCAAAATGAGCTTGTATCTCCTCTTGATCGTGCGTAAGCTTTCGTTGAATAGAGAGAGGCTTTCTCTTCTTCATAACGTACTTCGGATGGCGTTGTAGAAAGCGTCAAGACCAATCTTTGCTGACTATAAGGGGGGCAGTGGTAGAATTGCTGTGGGCACGTTCGAGGATAGAATTCGCAGCGCTCTGTAGCATTTGAGGGCGTGCACTCACTCCTGATTCGTCTAATCGATCAAGATAGTGACAAAAAGCAAGCTCCTGGTCCTCACTAAGCTTTTTATTAGCCCCTCCATATTGTATCTTATTTTGAACACCCTTGTATCTTCTTCGGAGTCGTTGTTCAGAGACGTCGAATTGGCGTGCTGTTTGCGCGATATTAGGGAATTCGGCTTCGTTTAATGCGTAAATAGCATTATCGATTCTATCCTCAATTTCTTGATAGGATTCGGCCATTTTTCGTTGAATGGGAGCGCGTTTTGTGTGGGCGTACGAATAATTGAAAAATTCTATCGTTGCGCTGAAATCTATCGTTGCGGTGTGGTGCACTAAGCTTTGCAGCTTAGTGCAAAAAGTGCACGGTTAATCTACAATCTACTCTATGATGTAGGCATAGGAACGGGCCATCTGTTTCCCATGTCCGTTGAAGCTAGAGAGGCTAGTAGATGGAAGATGGAGCGGCCGCGCAGAAGGGGCTGAGGAGAATACTTAAGAGGAAGTCGATTTGGGAGAAGAAATAATAGTGAGGAGGGCCGTGGAGATGTAGATATTCATCCTGCGATTCTCTGCCACTGATACTTATTCCATGACCTAGAGCGGCGTGTGGTACAAGTGGATTCAGGTGAGCTAGGCCGTGTAAGGGGGGCCCGGAGGCCGGAGCCGGGGCGGAAACCCGCCGCCAACTGCCCACCTCTCCCGGCCGCAGGGGAGGGCCCCCATATTGATATTGAAAATGAAGTCACACAAAACCCCCTTCTCCCAAACCACGCCAACCCTCCGGCCTCTTCCCTTCTTTCTTCTCCCTTCGATCTTACAAATCACCGCTCTCATACACCAACATACTAGTAAAAGCATCACATCTAACGCCCTCGACATCCTCTACATGATGAAAACGAAGCTGAACCACTGCACGAACCGCGCCTGGCCAGAGGATCTGGAGGATCTGGAGGATCTGCAGTTCCTTCTGACGAGCTATGGGGAGGGAGTCTGGGAGATTGCGGATCAGCTCGATGAGGAGGATCGGGAGTCCTTTCTCGAGTGGGAGGAGGTGAGGAGGTTGGATCGGGAGTCGAGGGAGAGGTGGAGGCGGGTGCTTGGTCTGGACGGGGGAGAGGAGACTGCTGCTGGGTACTACTACTAGTAATCGATGGCGTTGGAGGGCACGCTGAGTGAGCGTTTGTGGGGTAGTAGCTCCTCGCCCTCGCCATTATGTTAACAGAGCCAGGAACACACCTACCTGAGCACTGATGCTTCTCTATTACCTGCACTTCAAGTGCCCGCGAAGCAGAGAGCGCTCTTGCGCCTGCGCAGGAGCCCAAAGGCAGTGTGTCCATCAAATTAAATTAAATCGGTGCCTTCGTCAAAGCAAATCGGCCTACACAAAATTTTCCGTCTCTCATTTGAAATATTAATTCAACGATATTTTTGATTGAACAAAAATAGTCTTGGCGGACACTCGATCTAGACGAGAATTCAAGTAGATCCCTTGAAATACTAGTATATTCCTTACCGGGATTTGACTCGATTTGACAAATCAAGTCAAACAAAGCAAATCATGGCCTCGATTTGCTCTTTTGGATTCGATGGATGGATGATACCCCGCCCAATGGCAACCAGACAGCGAAGAAACTCTGTGGTAACGGGGCACACAGATGCAACAGTAGTGGCAAAGCCGAGCTTTGAGCTCCTCTTCCCGCTCCGAGATGGCATCAAGCTGTGCTGTGATGGAGTATTTCCGGGCAGGGAAAGTTCCAACCGAAGTCGGAAGATGGTTGAGGCTGCTGAAGGGCTCGAATGCTTGCCAATGAAAGTGGGTCCTTTTCAGATCGGTAGGTGGCGAGAGATGGTGCTGCTTTGTCATGAGATTGGAGGCGGAAGAGGGGCCGAGACTTGGTTGTGATGGGTCCATGTGCGACTTGTGGCGTTGTGGTAAGTCGTTGCAGGAATTATGGTGGATGGCTGAAGGGGTAAAGGGTTGAGAGGAGACTGACTGTCTTGATGTAGTCAGGATGAGTTGTGCGAAGGAGAAGGGAGAGCGTCGTAACGGGCACCTTATCGGGAGAGGTCGCGACTGGAGCTGTATCTGAAGCGAAGGCGTAAGGGTAACATTCAGCAGGGCTGATGGGGATCTATTTGTTCAATCAACGCACAGAACATCTGCATTATCTATCAGGACTGTGTCACCAATTCTACGACACTTCTCCCTCTGTCCCTCCGAACCTCCACCCATCCAGCCCTGGGACACTCCACAATCAACCCATCGACACAAACTCTCCTCCATCTACCCATTTCACTCTTATCCTCCGCTCCGTCGTCATCCTCCTCCGCGAACTCGATTCTCAGGCCCTCGACCTCTTCGTACCCAACCAGTCCATTCTCATCATCCACATGCCTACCCCCTTGGTAAGCCAACCCAAGTAGTCTCACCACCTCCTCAGGCCCCACAGCCCCAATACTGACAATTCTCAATTTACCATCCAATGGCTCCGAGTGCGGCGAAACGGTAAAACCTTCCTCCAGATTAGATACCAGGGTTGCTAGAATATACATATGCTCCCTTCTTATGCTGCCATCACGCTCTCTCAACGGCTCCCAAATCTCCTGTCCAGATTGGTCGCAGTGGAGGGTTGAGACAACGCCCTTGTAGAGGTGAGTTGGTGAGTTGTCAGGCGGGCAGAGAAGTGATTTGGCGGCGGTGCTGAAGCGGGACGAGCCATGCACGCGATGGGCCGGGGCGTCAGAGAGGGAGATCAGTGAGGCGTGTAGACACCAGGATGTTAGGACGCAGCCGTGTAGGGTGGAGGTGCCGGAAGGGCTGGTTGAGGAAAGAGGAGTGTGCATGGGGTGTGTGGAGCTAGCGGGATAGGAAATGGATGTACTCTTTGGAGAAAAGGTGACGTGGAATGTTGGGAGGGGTTTGGGCATGCCGAGGAGGAGGTTGCGGAGACCGCGGGTTTGGTCTTCAGAGGTACCGTCTGGTTCCTGACCAGAGGTCTGAGTAGTGGTGGCAGGAAGGCCTTTGTTTGGTCGAGGTCGGCATGATGAGTTGTACAATGCATTTCCGGTGCCCATCGGTATGAGGCCGACAATTGGTATGGCAGCATTGGCGGTCGTCATTTGCTCACTGAACAGGGTGTTGACAACATCAACCATGCCCCCGTCGCCGGAGAGGAGGATGATGAGCTGCTTGATCCCTTGGTTGACCCTTGGTAGGATGATATCACGTGTCAATTGCGAGATGGAGTCTGCACTTTCTGTGCGATGGACAGCGTAAGGAGATACCTTGAGCTGGTCAAGAAGTGGTTTGAGGGCTAGTTCGTAAAATCCTTCTGCCTTTTGCGTGCCTGAAAATGTGGAGATCACGACATGAATATTCGCCTGGCCATTTTTGGGTGGCAGACGTAGGTGTTCCGGCAAATGTGGTAGGAGTAGTGGAGGACAAGGGAGAAGATGCTGGCCAGTGTACTCCATTTGGAAGCTCTTCAACCTAAACATCTCTCCTTGGTTATCATTCTGCTCAACGCTATCTTTAGGATAGTTCCCTGCGGCAAACAGTGCTGCATGAATGCGACTGTCAGATTCCGAGACTTCCGCTCTAGCTCTGTGTGTTACGTGGATTGCAATGATGTTGGCTGTTGGTATCTGAAGCTGTCGATCACTGAATTGGACATCGAACGACGACGGTAATAGGCTGAGCTTAGCCGGCTCGCCCATGAAGACTGCATCTTGAAAGTAGCTGTCCATCTTGGAGGTATTTGGCAGGATCTTGGAAAGAACGGGACGTCTCTCAGCTCAAAGAGATACTGTCCGAGGAGCCCAATCATGGAGCCCCAACAGCACGTGTTAGTCCACATCGTCATTAGTTTCTGCTTTTTGCAACACCATTTGCATGATGCTGGCATCGTCTCTTCTCTTTATTGTAATGGATGTGTGTTGTCAATGTCAAGGGGATGTCAAAGGTGTGTGGTAGATCAGATGTCAGATGTCAGATCTTGACCTCTCTCTTCAGTTCTTAGGATGATCCTCATTATCTAGACTCATACAACCTTCATCTTAGCAAAGGTCCGGCTCTACCATCACAACCATGGCCCTTCTTGACCTGCCACTAGAGCTCCTCAATCTGGTTCTCAAGGCTGTATGGCCCGACGATATCGAGAATGCCTCCATGACTTGCCGCTTGCAGCAAACCCTAGCCATTCCTCACGTCAACAAGCACAAGAACTTAAGAAGCCAATATGGTTGCCTCGATCTGTTCCTTCGAGAAAACAGTTCAGTCATGCCACATCAATCGCCAACAACGCTTCTTCATAGTATATCAACCGATCCTCGACTGGCCTACTTTCCCTTCCGAATCAATACACGGGCCTGTCCTCCTACTCCGTCACCTTCCTTGATTCTGACCAACTCCGAGCTCGCAACCGCTCCATACTAAAGCAGCACAACGGCTTCCGGGGTCTGCTGCACGCCTCGCCTTACCTGTCACAGCAGGAGGCTGATGAATGGCAGAAGCCTATCCTGCATGGGAATGAAGGCGCACTATGTGCTCTGTTACTCTCGGTACTTCCGAACCTCCAGCAACTATATCTCTGGTACAATCTACAATCAGATATGGTCTACTTGAAAGGCATGATCAACCGCATTGCAAAAGCATCCTGTGGACCAAAGATGTATGTCAATCGATCCAAAGAGATCCCTAGCATCAAAAACAGCACTTATCCTCATGCCTTGCGTAAACTCACTACGCTTGGCCTGCAGCGCCAATGCGGGCTGAACGGGACTGAGATTGGGGATGACTACGACCTCTTGTTGCATTTCATAAATCTTCCATCCCTAAGCTCTTTCATCGGCGGGATTGGTCCGGAGTCCACGCTGCGCGCTACTTGCGCCGCTAGTCCTCAGCAACCTGAATACACTTCCCATGTCAACAATCTGAATCTCTGCTCCACTCACCCGGGAACGCTGCACTATCTTTACGATGACTAAGGAGATCCAGCGACGACATCCCTACCCATACCTCCCCTACGGCGCCACACTAACCGCTTATGTCATCAAGGTGTTCAACCAAGACGACGCGGCCCCCTGGTTCAAGAGATGGCAGAATCTGTTCCGTACGGCTCCTTGGTTCCCGAAGTGGCAGCGCTCGTGGGACCGAGCAGAGATCACCCAGGCCATGTCCCAGAACTTGCCAGATCACGAGGAGGGTCTACCCGGCACGGGTGGCTTCCTCGGCTTGCCGGATGTGCAAGATGCCGTGGTGAAGAGGCTGTTTGGTCCGTCTGAGAAAGTGGGCGCGGTCTGGCCCGGATCTGGTCGAGCTACAGGTCGAGAGCAAAGGACGTGAGAATTCGAGATCTGGTTAGAGAGATCTGTCAAGGTTTCCGGCCGAGGTTCGGTCCCGGAAGCCACGAACCCTGACAGGCACGAGAATGTTCCAGGCGTGGACAGAGTGCGTGCCGCTTGACCCGATCTGGTACGGCTATACATTACGGATCCTTGAGACTAGCATTTATTCCAGATTTATTGTCTGTGTAGGAGTCATCCGTCTAGGGTGCCTGTATGTGACTGGCTGAAGGGCGGGGGGTAGAGGGTGGAGGGCGGTGCACGGGCAGAGAGGCCTGGTGAAAACCTAGCATCGAAACCCAAATTCGCAGGAGACAGGGGCAAGACGGGCTGGCCTGGACAAATAATCACCACCACCGTAATGAACAACGCAACAGTGGTTATCCGAACTTCACGACCACCGTTTCACCAACATCATCTCCACCAGGGAATAAAAAGACAGCTACAACGTTTTTTTTTCTCTATCTAAAACCCAGTATTTCTCACTTCCAAGGCCACTGTTGGCTCGATCAAGATTCCTCCGGGGAGGACAGACGCAATCTTCAATGCTCAACTCAACGCAATACATTACATCTCCAATCAGTCAACCAACCAACCAACCAACCCTCTTTCTTACATGGCGCACTCATGGATCCCCCCGGGGCCCAACTCATTATAATCGGCGCGAGTCAAAAACCCTTTACTGATGCCCTGATCCACCACAAACACCACCTTGGCCGCCACCTGGGCGCCCAGGAAGGTAGCCTCTTCCATGCCCGTGCCCGCTCCGCCACCGGCCGGAGCAGCGGCTGACTCTTTCCACTCGGGAAAATACTCCGGTGCTTTGACCACCTTGATGTGTGTGGGTGTCTGGTTGTGGCCTCGATGGTGGTGCGGGTTCTGTTGGTCCTGGGCGCCGGGGACGTGGAGGTTGGATGCTGGTTGCTGGGTGGGGAGGTTTTGGGTTTGGGATTGGTTTGCGTGGGTGGCGGCGACGAGGAGCGGGTTCACGCCGTGGCCGGCGGGGTGGTGCATCGGGTGGATGGGTTGGCCGGGGATGGGTGTGTTGGTGCCGCCGGTGGGGAGCGGGGTCGAGAGGTTCGAGGGGAGCTCCGAGGTGAAGATGGTCGCCGTGGAGGGGGACAGGGTGTATTGTTGTGCCAGGGTTGCTAGCAGAGCGGGAGTGAAACCTGTTGATTGCGAATATCAGCTGAGCAGTTTGAAAATAATCTTACATTGGTCATACCTCGTATTCTGCTGCCGTTTCCAAGGACTATGAGGTTCTCCCACAGAGTGCTGCGGATAGACACGTCGTGAACGGAAAGGATGGCATTGTGGATGGTCCTAGCGATGATGTCGAGAACGCCTTCACTGCTGTGTGAATTGGATGAAGGTGAGGCAGCCATAAATCGCTCGACGCCAACCACGACATCGCGCTTCCTCTTCCGCACACGCCTTGTCCCGTTGCTGGACCCATTTGTAAGATCGTCTGCTACCGATTCGTAGTCCTCGTACGAAAAGCTCGCGGTTGGTTTCTCCGAATTCCGCAATCGTACTGCCCTGGCCGCATCAGCTCCTGCGGCTTTCTTAGCCGCAGCCTTCTCTTGTCTCTCCCTTTCCCGCTTGGCGAGTATCTCGCTGGCGTTTCCTCGGGCCACGATAGAGGCTACATCTAGCACCCCATCGTTGTCCTCGTCGTCTCCGTTGAAGCCGTCCAAGCCAACCTCTGTGTCTTCCCCCGGTCCTCGTGGTGCGGTCCCGATCTTCGTACCGTTGGCTTCGACTGCACCATTTATCGCTGCGCCAGAATCTATGGCCCCCGTGGAGGCCGCGGCGGCAGGATTCGGGACGTCTCTCGGAGGGCTTTGAGGCGCTCCCGGTAATGGTACATCTGGCGGGAGGATCTCGCATATGCTGCTCTTCTTCAATTCCTCACACATTCGCTCGTCAAAGCCCTTCTTTTCCAGCAATTCCAACAGTCTCCTTGTCATACCCTGCCCACCAGCACCTCTAATCGCTGCTCCCCGACCCAGGTCGCAAACCGCGAAATCATTGACTGCAGTAACATCACATTTGCCGTACCCAACATCTACAATGGTGGCGGTGGAAATGCCATACGCGTAACACGCTGCTAGTGCAGAGTCCATCAAACAAAATGCGGGGATCTTGAACGTCTCGAAGAAGAACTGCGTCACGATCTCGTGATCGCGAGCGGACCAGCAGGGCTGACTGATGACGAGGACTGGGGTATGGAAGGGCGGAGAGAGGGTGTTGAAGACGTGGGTGAGCAGGGCGAGGAAGCAGGGCCAGTTCTCGATGTGACCATCTTTCAGAGGATAGACTGCGCCTTCGGTGGAGGTGGGATCCTCTTCGTAGGTGACAGCCGCATCTGTGCTGTCTGGTTCCTGGAGATTTTCCACAACTTGAGCCTCTGAGGTTGGCTCAGGCTTCGGCGCATCGCTCATATCAACCTCAGGCGGATCGGCGCCATTGACAGTCGTGCCGTTGGTCATGCTCGGCGCAGACGCTGCAGCGCTGCGAATCTTGGTGGGCTCCCACTCTCCAGGGCTGGTTCCTGGGAACATGCGCGTCGGGAAACGCCATGCTGGTGGGGTGAAGGATTCTGGCAGACCGAGTTGAGCAAGAGTGCATTGCGACCCGGGGGAAATGATCTGGTGGGAATGGGGAATGGTGTCAGCATTGGTGGCGCATGGATGTTGGGTTATTGACGGTACAGGTGAAAACTCACAATCAGACTTTCGTCTTTGAATGGAGGCATTACTGGATCTGGGCGTTGCACATCAGACTCTTCTCGACCCCACACGCGTCTGGTTGAACAACGAAGTCGTGACACTTTTGCCGCGCCGCTTCAGGTGCGGGAAATGGGCACCTAACTAGTAAGTAGCTTGGCCAAAGCTTGAATTTAGTTAACTGGCGCAGATCTGCTTGGGGAGCCACCTGACACCGGACTATTATTACAGTATCAGTACTCCGTATTATCCTCCCGATTATGGGACACTTTTCGTTCCAACCCACACTGTTCCTGCACCGGTGCCAAGGCTTGATACCAATATGCTTGTAGAAACGTAACAAGCAGTAACCAAAAACGGCACCCAAGTACCCGCCCCGCCCCCCCAACCCCCTGGCAAACCTACGGTAGTTAGGCATACGTAGTAGGTATCGTTAGCTTGCCCTAGTAACGACTTGTACATGCCAAGATAAAATGCCACAAAATCGCCCGATCAGGGCTAGCCTTGTACGTATTTAAAATCCAGTATGCATCCCACTGGCTTCAATGACTGCCTGACATCGCGCTTGCATTGATTCGAGCAGTTCTAAGAGATATAATGTTGTAGTAGGAGAAGAAGCTGAGCGCGTTTAGCGTGTTTAACACGTCGCATAAGGTACGTCATTCGTACAAGGGCAACAGGGGTATCTGTTCGAGTGGCGTTGAATCACAATATTACTAGAGCAAACTCACAACACTTATGCCTCCTACCATAGTACAGCACTTTTAAGAAGTCAGCGGTGCACTAGAATGGGGGTCGTGCTGTGACCACAGCGCCTCAGAGTGGTGGCTGCTTGCTCGACCGTCCATATAATAGTGAAGGGTCACCACCTCCTAAACCCTCCGCCGCAAAAACCTCCTGTTAATATAGCGTCACGATGATACGAATGATGAAGCGGTTGCGACTCAAAAATACGCCGGAGCAGGTATTCGAAAGAAGATGTACCTTGTTTGGCGCAATTATAACATTGACCATCTCGATAGAGGAGGGATGACGGCACCCTAGACAATTCAACCTCTGAGGGTGAACATGCCTTGAGCGCTCAGCATGGGCGTCGGCTCCGACTAGACGATCCAGACTATCTTCCCTTTACCATAGACTTATTGTGGAAGAGGTGGACAGAAACAAGACAGCTCTTGGCGGCAGGAACCCTAGTTGAACCACTCGACTCTATGATCGAGAGCGATGACGCCTGCGTGAACCTTGACCAAGAAGGGATGGTAGGGAAGGCATGTCAAATGCTTTATCTCTTTTCCCCAGACGGACCACTCCGTCCTTAACTATCTTTAGAATCCTGACGCTGCTTATCTAGATCGTAGATTCGTCGGAAATCATTAAAACTTACTCCTCGACAATTGAGCGTTTACACCATTGTGCCAAACTGTCGCGTATCAAATTGTGCCCAAATCCTGCATGCCGAATGAATAAAGAACTCTTGTCAAAACGCCTTTCCGGTCGCTCCACATGGTGCAAGCCCTTCCTCGACTGGCTGCTCCAGTGGTACTCCTGTTATGTCAGTGCCCTCTTCTTCCATTATCGAGTTGGGGCCCCGTTGAAGATGAATCTGTCGTTGTCACTCATCCGATGTCTGAAAATCCCAATGATTGATGGAGAAGTTAATGAGAATAACCCCTACATACTGCCAGATAGATTGATCTATGATATGGTGGAATTGATTTCTCGAGTGGAAGAAGCATACTACCCTGATAGCAGGCAAAAGTTGATATATCGCTCTGAACACTTGAGTTTTAGGCCACCCGACATCGTATACGAAGAGGACTTCAAAAGAGCCGTTCACAGGACCGAAAAGCTGGGAATCTGCAAAAATCGTCTTTGGAACACCATCTCTGGTTGCCCTCGTGAATGGCTCGATCTGCCAGCTCTTCTAGCATTGATTGACGAAGAGGATGGAGAGAACCCTGGTATCTTCACGCACATGGAGGATTTCGGTTTGCGGACGACGCCGACCGCCACTGCCAGTCTCGCTGAGTCGTCCATTGAATATGATCATCAAGCTTGCACCTCGGACCTGTGTCATTTCTCATCCATGGATAGCACTCGTGTTGCACAAAGACACAAATGTCCCGAATCTGACCGCCCGTCATGTCCTTTGATCCACTTCCCTCTGGCGAATGAGAAGTCACCTGATCGCTTGCTTTGGAATTTCAGTACTGACTCGTCAGTTTCTACTGAAGACACAGCGATCTACAAGGCCTTATTAACGTCTGGAGAATACGTTGCCATATCGCATGTCTGGTCCGATGGGACTGGAGCCGGGGTTCAAGGTCAAGGCCTGATGAACAGCTGTTTGTTTCGTTTCTTTTGCAACATTGCCAAAGTACTCGATTGTGGAGGAGTCTGGTGGGATGCCATCTCCATCCCCTCAGCGCCCAAGTTACGTGCAAAGGCACTTCGCAAGATGCATTCTCACTTTAGCTCAGCCAAACATACGGTGATCCACGATGAATATCTGATGAGGTTTCCGTGGAAGGATGACGGGACTCCATGCGCGGCGTTAGTGCTCTCCCCGTGGTTCACACGTGGATGGACTGCAGTGGAGCTAGCAATGTCAAAGAGCGTTAAAGTGTTGTTCAAGAACCCCGAAGACGATAGAATGCCACTGATCAAAGACTTAGAGAGGGATATTCTGGCCAACGGCCCTAATTGCAGTCTAGGACATAGGGTTGCCTCCGCGATTGTTCATAAATTACGCGGTACATCCGGCAGAAATCGTCGCCTCTCGGATCTCGTGGACATTCTCAAAACAAGAAGCAATTCGTGGCCGAGAGATCGGGTGGTTATCGCAGCGCTTCTTGCCGGCATCGAGCCCGAAGTAGAAGCTACCAACATGCAAACCCGTGTAATACAACAGATTGTGGCCTCATATCGCACGGTCAACGGAAGCCTTTTGATTCATGGATCCCCTACCATAATGGAATACGGTTCGCTCTCCTGGTGTCCGTCGAATCTGTTCTTTGGAAACCCAACGATCCTCTCTCAAGGTATTGCCTACTGGGATCAACTCGAACTTTCAGTTGACAGAGATACTGGTGCCCTGGAAGGGGCCTTTTTGGCGTGCGACCTCATGAGAGCCGCCCACAAAAGAGATCACCCCTTGGTCCCCCTCTCGACGCACGCTGCTGTGCGTCGGAGGATCAACTCTGCATTCTCGCAGAGAGATGAATATCTTGCCATCACATGCTCGAGCCAGCAAAGCTTCTCTGTGATCGTGAGAGCGGCGGGTCTCAGGAACATGCCTAGGAGAGCCATCGACTGTGAATGGGTCGGTGTTGTTGTTGGCGACCTGTCTAAGACGGATTGGATAAGAGATATTGTGATTAGGATTGGGACACAAGATACCCCCTCACGGTCAGTATATAGTGCGGATGATATGCTGCGGCTTTATTGTGGAGAAGATTTACCTCCGGATCCAGAGGGCATATGCGGATATCGGTGGGATGGATCAGTTGGCCCCATCAGTAGGGGATATCATTGGAGCATGGAGAATACCAGGTGGGAAAAGTCTGCACCTTCTTTCTAGCCCCCTGGATCTCTCCACAGAAAAAGAGACAATATGGGTAGAAGTCTACCCATTCTGATCATTAGTTCCTTTTTTTTCCGCGTTGGCCAAGCCAGAGAGCAAGGTCAATAAATGATCCTGGATGTCAAAGGAAACTCAAACATACTAAGCGATACTGTAATATGGTCAGTGAATATGTATGGGCAGATACTGATGCGGATGTAAAAAACGGAGACTGCCCGACAGAAGACTGCAGAGCTAGGCATGAGTGTAGTATTTGATTCGTAGGATTCAGAAAAGAAATTTATGAACTTGAAAACCTCGACCCCGGAGCCCGACTAAGTTGATCCAAGATCTCTCACTTTCCGACCGGGGCTGTGATGGTTTGATTTTTGAGATATTGTCCTTATTTAACAGAGACAGTTGAGAAGGGGGGGAGAGAAAGGGGGAGAGAAAGGGGGAGAGAAAGGGGGAGAGAAAGGGGGAGAGAAAGGGGGAGAGAAAGGGGAAGAGAAAGGGGAAGAGAAAGGGGAAGAGAAAGGGGAAGAGAAAGGGGGTGGATTAGGCATCTAGATAGCGCCCGCACCTATTGCAAACCCTAGGCCCCATAGCTAGGGCAGGGTATAAGAAAGGTATAGCCCCTCCAACGTTTATAGGCCAGCATTCAGCTCTGCTACCTCTTTGGAACCGAAAGAAACCGGTAAGGGTTTGGTTCTAACCGGATTAGGGTTCAAGATCTGGCTGCATCTATGGTCCAGACTCCCATGGGCACCTTGTGGCAGTGCTTTCGTCAGTGGAAATAGTTGTACGCCAGTTCCGTGAGCCAATACATGGACATCAACGAAAGCAATGAGGCCCTTCAGGTTTATTTCTCTGCGCCTTTAAACCCCCTTCCATCATGACGACGCCAACGAAGTCCCTGGAGGAACACGCCTGGCCCAAGACGACCGACGATAATAGTGCCAAAGGAGTTCTGACGACGCAGCTTGTCGTCCGAGACTTAATCAGGTTCCATTTCGACTCGGCATCTTACGTTGATACATTCGTTCGCCGATAGCTCTTTTCTGGGTATGTGGCATTGGGAAATCGTGTTCATATTCATCATCCCCTTTGTCTATTCGGTAGGATTCTTGGTCGTGCACCTTAGGTGCTCCCTGCCTTGAGACTCCTGTTGGAAAGCAAGGAATATGATCATATTGGTACATACGTACACATTTTTCTGGTTTCCCTACCTTCTACTCACGTGCCGTAGCGTGAAAGCAACTGAGCCTTTCTCCCTTCCTCCACGCCCATTTGACAGCGTTTTCACTCTGGAGCCCGTCTTACTGGAACCCTTGATACCCGGCCGGCGCTTAGACCGTGCTCTGTCGGAGATGGAGGCGGCCGCGTGCCGGTGCCGTGCAGTGCCGTTGTGGACCTGGCAGTGATTTTATATTGGACTCGTCTTTGCCGCCAAGACGTTCAAGCCTCCGCCCAACAAGAGGAAGTGAGAGGAGGAGTTCCCCGGCTGGCTCTCGCAGATACGGCGGGAGTTTACCCTTATGAGGGAGAAACCCCATGTTGTTAGAATCCCTGCGTTTATGATACGTA
>NW_006916273.1:11103-13199 GCF_000464535.1 Endocarpon pusillum Z07020 | reverse complement strand
GCTAATTGAGGCATCGGGTACGGAGGGGATACATAAGGAATGCTTTGCATGATCGATTTTGTTTCTTGCTACTACAAAAAGGTACGAAGTTACATCCAGAGCCAATTGACCAATAGAACTGATGTCCAAGAACAACGACCTGCCATTCGTTGATTTGACTGAGATTTGGGTGCGTTTAGCCCGCGTTTTAGTTGATTGGATTGAGTGTAGTTTCGGAGCAGATTTCGCTGTACCTTGCAGTCAAATCAGTGTATATACACACTCATTTCCTTGGTAGTTTGGATAATACAACAGTGCATTTTCTATTATTCTGAGTATACTGCTGTACAACTGATACTGATAATCCAGTATGCTCCTGTCTAACAAGCTGTTAGGGATGCTGAGCGGTGCAGATACATGAGATTGTTATGGACCTTACGAGGGAATTCCGTGGTGAATTCCCTCGGTAATCCAGTCTTTTAGCGCATGCTTCGCGCATGCGGGGAACGTACGGTCCATCGTCCTGACACAAGCTGGGTTTGGTTGGTTTTTACTTAGGCTGCGATATAGGCCGGGTTGGGCCGGGTTTTCTTAGCGGACTCTTGGCTATTTCTGGGCAAATCTATAAGCAGTTTAAGGTTGGAGCTAGTCTGATTAGAAGTACACTTGTTTCTATTTTTAAAAAAAATCTATTTATAATTTTTTACATGGTTTTTTTTGGGACCAAAAAAAAGCCCTAAAAACTTAGCGGGCCATTAGCGGGCCTACAGGTTGGGCCCAACTCATCCTAACCCGACCCACGATTTAACCCGCTACGGGTTAGCCTGGCCTGTGTAGCAGCCTAGTTTTACTAGGGCAACAGGGGGTGAAGAAATTGAGGGCACCACAATTTGCGCCGAAATTTAGCCGAAATAGGCAATTGCTACTCCTATGTACAAACTCATTGCTATATCACCACAACGATGACCTTATGGCCTTCCCATCCGAATTTGCTAGAGCTCTACATCGAGAGGGCATCTCAGCAATACGCGCTTGAACCTCCTGCATTGTAATTTTGCTCCATTCGTCTTGCAAGACCTCTTTCAGTTAATCAAGATTATCCTACTTTCGTCTTCGAATTCGCTGTTTTAGGATAGCCTAAATACCCTTAATAAGGTTTAAATCTGGCGATTGTGCTAGATGAATAAGTACTGTAATCTAATTGTTATCCTTAAGCTGTTTAGCAACATTAAGCTTAGACTGTGTGCTGTAAGAAGGATTATTATTCTTCTGTAAAATAGTATCTTGATTTTAAGAAATTTATGCCTCTTAAATAACCTTGATATAGATAAGTAATAGGCGCTCAATATAATATTTCTAAGTTATTAAATTACCTTTTGATTTCATCTTAACTTAATACAGCAAATTAGCCTCTTAATTAATTATTCGTTATTAAAAGTATTCTTCTATTTTGTATCTTCTTTTTTGTGGCTTACTAGGTCTCTTTAAAGGCTTAAGATAATCGTTTTTATTATTATAGAACTTTAACTTTTTAGCCTTTAAATACTAATTAATCTAAGCTATAATATAAAGCTTTGTATTCTTTTTTTCAGATAATTCTTGTATATTTTCTAGTTTATCCCTTGTAAGTCCGATTAAATCCCTGTCATGAGTATCCTTCCTTGTAAAGTTTAGTGTTAAGAATACTCGTGTTTAGCGGTGAGGTTATTTCTGCAGCCTTAGCATTAGGAACATCAAAATTATGGAAGAGTGCTACAGCCTTGGCGTTAAGAACATCAAAATTCGTTAAGATCTAGCTGCAGCCTTGGCGTTAAGAACACCAAAAGTGAATTATAAGAGTAAAATTTAAATTAGCTGCATTAGGCTTATTATTAGGGCTAGAGACCTATAAATAATATTATTTGATAGCCATAAAAGAGATCTGTTCTAATGTATATTTTTTAGATTAATACGGCTTTTATTGAAAGAGAAAATAAAAAAAAGGTAAAAAAGTGATTGTTTTAAAAAATAACTTTGAAATTAACTTTATTATTGAAAAGGATATAACTTTATAAATGATATACTATATTTATCTATTTATAGAATTTGAGAAAAAGCTTATTTGAGACTTATAACTA
>NW_006916273.1:0-10898 GCF_000464535.1 Endocarpon pusillum Z07020 | reverse complement strand
ATACGCTCTGTTCCGCAGGCAGCTAGCATGCCTACTCTGTTATATCTTGGGCAGTGTAGCAGGATATGGCGAACTGTTTACGTATGCCAGCCGTAGGCGCAGGCAGGGTTAGTATCTGGTACTTGGATAGCCGCTAACTATGCGTTCAGGCCTATGACCTCTGACCACATTAAGAATAGTGCTGTTGCCTCTGCCTTCGTTAACCCTGCGTATAGCATGTGAGTGTCCTGCTCCCAGGGAGTAGACCAGATTGTTGCTTGTGGCCAGCCTCTCCTTCTCTGTAACGTGGCTGCCTACCTCTTCTTCCACTTGAGATTACCCTATTTGGTAAGTAGGTTCCTTTCGTTAGGTGGTCTCCTTGGCCTAGGTGGTCGGGGGTCCTGGCCTCTGCCCTGCGGTATTCGGCAAGCCTGCGTTGCGCATGCGGTTCGCCTGCGGCGCTGCCACTCCGCTGTCCACTCACGCATTTCTTGGATTCTCTGTTACGCTTTGGCGGCGGCATTCTCTCTGCTGGTCCTCGGCCTGTGGCATGGCCGTGATGAGCGTGCGTTTCGCATGTGGTCCTATATAGTATCCGCTGTTCTAGCAATCTCCTTTTCTACCTAATAATCTTTTGTTTTGATTGTATAGCGTTACTTTATGCTTGCAATATAGATGTTAATTAGCAGGATCTGGGTTTCCTTTTCTAGCGCTGCTCTAGGTGTTCGCTTGTATCCTTCTATAATATAGCAAAGGCAGTTATTTTAGACCTTTTTAAGTGATTTAGTTACGGCTTTTACTATTGCTTCTCCTATATCTTATATACTTAAACCTCACTTTTATACACTATATAGCAGAGTAGGCCTAACTACTGCAATATATAGTAGCTATAAGTTATGTATTAAAGATCCCTAAGTAAAGATAGCTAGTCTTATTAAGGCCTTAAAGACTATAATACTCTTACAAATTACATGCATTATATATTTATTCTAAGTAAGCCTAGAGTCTAGCTATACCCTTAACACCCTAATTGTCTTGTTTTTAACTACTATTTAATAGCTATTTATCTAGACAATTAATGCTAGATCCTCTTATATATAGCGCTTGCTTTATATAAAATGTATTAGCTAGTACTTGTTAAAGGCAAACTTAGCATTATATACTTCCGCCTAATATTAGTATTACGAGTAGGCTATAGTTAGCCTGTAATAATTTTGTTATACGCTTTCGCTTTATATTACTAGGTAGATATTATTTATAAAGCTAAATCCTAGCATTTCTTTCTCTAGGTCCTAAAACTGTTCTAGCAGGCTAGATATAAAGAATAAGAACAAGATTAGTAAGAGAGGAGAGCTCTGTAGAATGTCTATATTAGTCTTAATCTAGTCGCTTTTATACCTTATATATATAATATATGTGCGCCTCGTATATAGAAAGTATACGACTACTTAGATAAGCTAATCTAGGAGGCTCTTCTGCCTAAGGATATCTAGCAGCTTATTATAAGGGACATTATTAAAGGCCTCTGAAAGGTCTAGGCTTAGCATTAAAACTATACTTCCTAATTATGCCTGCTATATAGTTTAAACGCATAAGGTTAGCAAGCCTATTGCAGAGGCTATAAATCTGTCCCTTCTTGCCCCCATCTAGGTCCAGAAGAGCAGAGAGTGTTATTCTACCACATTGCTTAGGCGAGTCATAAGGACCTTCTCAACAACCTTCGCTAGCGTGTTCTCTAGGGCAATTGGCCTATAACTGCCGGGCAGCAAGTAGTCCTTCTTGCCCTCTTTGCGCAGGACTATTATGGTTGATTCCTTATACCGTGTTAGAAGAGTACTACGTGCGAAGGCCATACGAATACTATGCGCTAGTCCAGCTGCGATTTCTGGGGCGATTCCCTTAAGGACCTTGTTTAGGATGCCATCCGGCCCTGCAGCCTTCCCGCTTAGGAGCCTGTTAATCACCGCTAGTACTTCCTCTGCTAAGACGAAGCTGTTAAGCGCTAACGTCTGGTTTGTATAAGTCGCGCATATAGGCCGCAAGGGGTTCGCGGGGCTGATTAAGGGTGTTAGGAAGAATTTCTCTGCCAGGATTTGGGCTCTTTTGTTATCTGATATAGTTAGCTCGCCTCTTTTATTCTGCTATAGAGTAAATATATAAAGGTTAGTATATAGCTTTCCTGTTACTCACCTGCTTTATTAAAAGAGCCTCTAAAGCCTATTATTCCTTTGCTATTTCTTAGTATTAGTTAAGTTATTAACTAGACGTCTTTAGTTCGCTTTTAATATCTATTATATCTCCTTCTTTAGCTCTTTAGAAGAGCGTCTAAAGCTATAGAAGTCTCTTTATTTATAAGTAGTAATATATCTGTGTCTTATATGCTTTACGTATGCTAGTAGCACGCTAGCTTCAGAGGACCAACTTAGGCGTGCCCTTAGGCTTAGTCTAGCTCTAGGGCAGTACTGTGATAATAGGGTCTCTAGGGCTTCTTAGATGCTTTATAGCAGGCTCTCTGTCTAGTCTTATTAAGTTTGGTGTAGTGCTTTTATAAGGCCTTCTTTGTCTAGCTTTGTAAGTGCGAATTACGTGCATTTTATTAGTGATTCTTATGGCGCTTAGATGTCTAGATCTATCCTGATAAGGATGTGGTCTTGTGGCAGAGCCTAGCGCTCTTCTAGGCTATAGAAGGTTACTTGATTGCTTAGCGCTTATAACGCGAATATTAGGTCAATTACTAAGCTATAGGTGCCCCTCCTCTAGGTCGCCTCCCCCCTTAGGGTCAGTAGTCTAAGGTTGCGGCAGTTAGCTTTATTAAATAAGTGATTCGCACCTTGTTTGCATGTGATATTAATGCCTCCCTAAGCAGGGTGGTAGGTATTAAAGTCTCTTAATAGTAAGACCTCTCTCTTAGCCTTACTAAGGGCGTGGGCTATATGTCTCTATTTATGTATACACAATCCGCCTGCTCTTAGGTTATACATGTTTAGAATTGTCAGCTTACTATTTTAGGTAATTAGGGCCAGACTTGCTATATTTAGGCTGTACTGCTTTCGCCTCTAGTTTGTTATATCTACGTCTCACTTTATTATAAAGTATACCCTGGTTTCAGGGCAGGCTTTATAGGCTAGTTTATAAGGCTTAAGGCAGTAGGTAAACTAAGTAGGTCTATTAAAGATCGGCTCTTGAATTACTAAGACTTAGGGTTGTATAAAGCTATTAAAGAAGGCACGGCTCTCTTGCGAGTTGCTATTACCATAGTTATATTAGACGACTAAGAGCCTACAGCTCATCTGGGCTTAGGTCAACATCGCTCGCCCTTGCGATTGTCATGCTTCTCGTCTACAATACGAATGCGCTATTCTGATTGACAGTGAGCCTCTGCTAAGAGGAGCTTCTTACTGCCTACTTAATGTAGGTAGGTCATCCCGCACAGCGTTAGTTATCGTCTATGTCGAAGGACTAGGCTCTTGTCCTTTTGCAAGAGATTAGCGTCCACTTGTTGCCCTGTGCTTATTGGCCTAGGGCTAGCTATTTCGTTTCTGCGCTTGTGCTGCGTGCTATAGCTGTGCGCATGCTATACGCCTGCGCGTATAGTGCGATTCGTCTGCGCTAGATACCTTTGTGGTACGATTAGTAGGACAGGCATGCCCGGCTCTGCCATGCCCTGTGCTGCTTGCCGCAGTTGGCACATAAGACTCTCTCAGTCATACACTCTGACGTGGCATGTTAACCCGCACATTGCGCGCAGCGTGCCTGCTTCCTGCATGCGTATTGGGTGTGACCCTACTGCTGGCACTTGAAGCATCATGTAATCTAAAGGGACTTTTCAAACGGCCGCGTTTCAAATAGCTGGGCGTTCATGATTAGCCCTTTGTAGAGTGCTATACGTTACATCTCTTCTGTCAGGAATCCCACTATAAGGGATCCCCTTGTCTTGACGCGCTCTTCGCATGCGTCTCGCAGGCGTTGCGCAGGCGTTCTGTAGGAGTGGAGCCATCTGATTCTTGTGATCTAGAGTCCTAGGGTAATAGATTCAGAGGCTTTACAGATAGCCTACGCTAAAAGCATATTATCTGCCTCCTTTCCTGCTGCCACTAGCACTAATAAAGGTACCCCTAGTATCTCGACTTAGTAGTCCCTCTTGAAGATCTTGAAGTCCTTAGTAGAGAAGAGGGCCTGTGCCCTGTCCCTTACGGCTTCTGTTAGTAAGGATACATTAATATTACCGCTGTGTAGCACCCGAACTGCTACTGCTCCTAGTATTGTTTTCTTAACTTCTTTGAGTATTTCCTTATTTAGTAACCCTTTTGTTTAAGGGACTTAGACCCTGACTGTATAGTTAATAAGGGGGATCGCAGGCAAACCGCCTGTTGGCCGTATCCTTGTCGCGGCGATGCTTGCCTAGGTCGCGCCTTAGGATTAGGGGTTAGGTATAGCCTTAGGGGAGGTCTTTAGTAGCGCTTCAATACGGTCAAGCCTTAACCCCTTCCCCTGTGTTTCCTGTGCGCGTTCCCTGCAGTACGCGTTCAATAATCATGCTGAGCTGCTCTACTAGCTCTCTTCCGCTTATTGCCACTCCGCCGTTGTTTTCCTCCTCTTTTTTGAGACCCTCAGTAATATCTATCAAGTCTTTCTTTATTTGTTGCTAATTAGCGTAGCTTTTCCTTTCCTGGTGTTCTTCTCCTTCTCTGTTCGTCTGCCCCTCCTGGGAGCATGCTCAACGTGTGTGGGCCGCACGCGTTTTGCTGCCATCTCCCTGGATAGCCATAGCTTCTCTCCGGCTCTATAAGCCTTGTTCTTATTGTTACTTGCTTGTTCGCTTCAGAAGATTCACTTTGCACTCGCTTGAGCCTCTGCTAACTTTAAAATTAACTTTAAAATTAACTTTATTATTGAAAAGGATATAACTTTATAAATGATATACTATATTTATCTATTTATAGAATTTGAGAAAAAGCTTATTTGAGACTTATAACTAAAGTAGTTAGTAAGTTATTATAGATTTAAGAGTTTAGAGCTCTTCTTTGTCTTGTTTCTATCAAAACTTGGCATCCCACACTAATTAATTCTACTACTTTATATCACCTTTACTCTGTTATTTCTCTACCGAATCAACTCGAAATTGGTTTAAATTAATACTAGCCCTTGGCCCTATCTATTCAATCAATTCTATTTTCCTAAATTAGCTTCTTCTACTCAGAAATCTCCAAAATAAGACTTCTTAATAAATATTAGAAGATGTAAAGGATAAGGAAACTTTAGTAATATAAGTTATTATAAAGATTTAATTATTAAAGCCTACTATAGTTTTTTAACACTTTCTAATTTTTTATAAGGAAAAAATTATATAAAAGCTTTGCTAATATATATTATTATAGAATAGCAGAGTTAATTAGGGCTTGATATTTAAATTATCTAATATTATACTTAATTAAAAGGCACTTAGAGTTAAGAGGAAGGTTTATTAAATATAAAGAAATAAAACTTAATTATATTACTAAACTATCTATTATATTAGTAATAACTAATCTTTTCTTAGTCTTCTAAATATAACTTAGTTTAGAGTTACTTTATTTAATAACTTTGTATTAATATAATTACTAGATAAAGAAAGAAGGGCGAGGGAGGCTAAGGTAATAAATATAATTGCTTACAAGGTTATTAGAGTAAATACTAGAGTTAAGAACGCTATAGTAAGCGTAAAAGAGACAGTACAAAGATTGCTCTATAGCTTTAGCTTTAGCTTTTCTAGGCATGTATTAGCTCTGTAGTCTAGGCCTGCGCAGTAGTAATAAAGGCTTAAATTGCGTTAACATTCTTATTCAGCTTTGCATTTGTTAGAGGCTCTGCGGGCTAAGTAATCTATGTCTATAGGTTCATAGGAAACAGGGGCAGGCGTGACAGAACAGGCAAGGGTCGGAACTAAGACAGTTGAACTCATAGGCGGCTTCCATGATCTGGTTGTCTGTTGTGACAGCGTGGCATGTAATAGGTTGTCCTGCTGAGTACACTCTTGGACAAAGGCTTTATATGACATGTCTCTAACGTCAATCATAGCCAGCTTCTCTGTGAGTTCCTTAGATAGTGCAAGTCGGAGTAGTCCCTTAAGATCATGGTCTCGAAATGGCGTTCTTCTAGCGGTCTACTTGAACTCTGGATAGAATTCAGAGAAGAGTTAATATGTTTGCCTTATCTTTATGAGACAGCAGATGGCAGAGTACTCTAGGTCAGCATTACTAAAGTTGAGCTTTAGTTCTTTGATTAGATCTACCTAATCCGGATAGATCTCTTCGTTAACGTTATTTAAAGTGACGTCTAAGGCATGATCTATAAGTCAAGAGAATGCGTAGTAGATATATGATATAAGCGTGAGGTATCTATTAGCATTAACTCTAAATTTTGAAGTGAGGCCTACCCTAAACCTCTCTAAGTCTTTGTAGGTATTAGGCCCTAGGCTACTAAATATAAGAATGTCTGTAGTCTTTTCTGACTTTGCAAGTATATACTAGAGTTATTAATTCTGTTATAAAACTATAGCTATTACTAATAAGGTCTAAGCCATTAGGCCTTAAGTCAGATCTTAGGCTAGGTGCTCAGAGGGCTAGGGAGTATAGATCAGAGCCAGACTATGCATAGGGATAGGTATGCAAGAGGGTTCTTGTAGGTCAACTATGTCGTCATTAAGACGTATCCGGGTATTAGCCATAGCTTCTACAGGTAAAAAGGACTCAGAGGAGATCTCAGACTCTTCTGAGGAGGAAGGGACGCAGAACAGGATAAAAGAAGGAGAGGCAGTAGTTCTTCTACTGCCTAGACTAAGCAATAAGAAATAATAACAAAGGAAAATAGGTTAAGGCAGACCTAAGGACTAGAAGATAAAAATAAGTAGACGCTTTGTAATATCAGAAGAGCTATGGTTAGGCCTAATATACAAGACGAAGCGTGAAGAAAAGGAAACAAAAGTAGGAACACAACGCTCTATATACATGTCTGTGCCCCTTATCTCGCTGAGGCCAGGTACAGACAACTGTGGGTACCTGTCGTTAGTGATGGCTAGAATAACGGCGGGGAGCTGGGTCTAAGATGAGCTCTATGAGCCATGGTCAGTGCCATAGGGAATATGGTCCTTGGCGTAGATCGCAGGAGGATTTGTAATAGAAGTTATGATCAAGTTTGAAGGTCGAACTTTACAAAAAGTCACTATTTCTGGCAAGCCTATACCCACAGGGTTTAAAATCTTTGCTTTAGCTGATTCCGGTTATATTTTTAACTAGGAATGTACAAAGCCAGGGTTAAACAAGGGGTTTTTGCTAAACAATGTGTTTCTGTTTCTATTCTAAATTCTACAAGAACTACTCTTTTGAATCCTACACAATTAGTTGTTGTTCGTTTAGTTTCATGTTTGGCTTTATTTATTAAGTAAAAAAAGCTGAATTTTCATCTATTTTTAGATAATTTATTTACTTTATAGAAATCTGTTCAAGCACTAAAAGAGCGTGGAATTGCTATTACTGGAACTGTTCAAAAATTAGCTGCTGGCTATCCCCCCCCGCCTTTTAATGCTCAAAATTGCAAATAAAGCATGATAGGCCATCTAGAAGCTACTATTATTCATGGGATAGCTTGTTGGTTGTGGCAGGATTCAAATGTAATTATAGGTAAGTTTTCTTTTTTTAATTCTTCTTTATCTAGTATCTCGCCCAGTTTTTAAGCTATTAAATTAATTATTAGATAGGAATGACCAGCAGATTTTCCTTACCTGAATGAATTGAACGTGAGCGAAAAGGACCCCGAAAATCAGCGTCAAATTCAACAATTACTCGAAAACCCTTTGGAGATCAATTGACTAAAATTCTTCCTATCCCCCTATTTATTGATTATTATAATCATTATATAGAGGGAGTAGATCAAGCAAATCAGCTCCGAGCCGCCTTTACCACTTATTTTCGTTGAAATCTCAAGGAATTCTTTCCAGGGGTTTTTTGGTGCCTTGATTTAGCTGTTACAAATAGCTATAAGCTTTATTTAGCTATTAATGGCTCTAAAACGATTCAGACTGGCAACTGGGACACAAGTCAGCATCGAATCTATATAGAAGATCTTGTTAATCTTCTATTTTGTGTGGATTCAGAGGATTTCGCTCAGAAAATTACTAAAAAATCTTACTTATAATATCAATCTTGTTAAACGGATATACGGATTAGGAACAGCTATCGACACTATCAACGATCACTTCTTGCATGCAGAGTGAGATTATAGTGTATCTGCACATTAAGTACAGATCCTGCTAGCGTACGGATCACATAGTATTTCCTGTGCTGATGGCACAGGAAATCCTGTACTATACCTGATTAGGAATAACCTGATCAGGCAATATTTGGCTGTACATATATAGCCAAATAGTGCAGACTATAGTCTGCTGATCAGCATGCATTCTTAACACTCCCCCTTAAGCCGAATCAGCTTGTGACTTGTCTTAAGACCTTGTTAATCTGAGTAGAGACACATGGTTATCAAACAGTGGTCCAGTAAGGGGTTTAGTCAGTCCGTCAGCTATCATCTTGTCTGTTGGGATATAATTAATCTTGATCTTATTATGTCGTACAAAGTCCCTGACATGATGATATATAATGTTGATATGCTTCGATCGATTATGTATATGCGGATTCTTAATAAGCGCTAAAGCAGATTGGTTATCTCCTAAGAGGTTTGTAGTCTATTAGCTTTCTCCTAAGTATTGTGAGAACCCTATGTCTCAGAGTAATTAAGCGAGCCAGATTGCTTGTTTTGAACAAGTTGACATGCTGATATACTTAGTCTCTGTTGTTAATGTAGCCACAGATTATTACTTTCGGCTTAGTTATGATACTGCTCCCTCTGTAAGGATAAAGACGCTGCTAATTATAGACTTTTGATTTACCTTGTCACTAGTATAGTCTGCATTAGAATATCTTATTAAAGACGGGGTTTCTAATCTATATTAGATTCTTATATCCTTTGTTAAGCATAAGTATCTCAAAAGATGCTTTACTACAGATTTATAACACTTTATTAAATCTAATATAAACTAGGCGAGTTTTGTTATTACAAATATAATATTTGGTCTTATATTTAATATTATATATATAATGCTTCTGATATACTTCTAGTATTAATATATATTTATTTGTTTATCCTTATCTAATAGTAAGGCTAAAGCGTTATATTTATTAATTAGTATTTTAACTAGTCTATACTTATCCTCTTTTATTTAAAGTTCTAATATTATTTTCTTAATATAGATTAACTAGTCTAGATATAAAGTCCTCTGCTAACAATTATGAGTTACTTTTATACTAAGGATCCTTTTAATCTCCTTTAAATCCTTAATCTTAAAGATATAAGTAAAGTCTTTCTTAAATTTAATTATGTTAGAGAGTTATTAAGAAATAATTGCTAAGTTATCTACTTAAGTGCTAATAATTATTTTTTTGTTGTTTACAAAGATACATAAGTTAAAAGGAGATAATTTAAAGCTAAGTTTTAATAGGCTAGCTATTATACAGTTATACTAATCTCTAACGGCTTGTTTCAGACTATATAAGCTTTTTAACACGTGCAAAGCCATCTTATTTGGTATATCAACTCTATTAAGGGGTGACATATATATTATTTCTGTGTTAGTAGATTCTGTAAATACATTATTAATATCTATCTAGTAGCATTCTAAGTTCTCTACTGCTATAATTACTAGCAACACTCTTAAGGAGTCTATACATATTATTAGGGCAAAGGTTTCTTTATAATTAATATTATATCTTTGCAAGAAACTTCGAGTTATAAGTCTAGCTTTAAATCGGTCTACTCCCTTGTTCTCTACGTACTTAATATTAAATACCTATTTACTTGTAATAATGTTAGATCCTACAGGAGGGACAACTTGCTTCTAAGTCCTATTTGCTTACAATGCTATAAGTTCTTACTTAATTATATTAGTCTAGTCTGCGCTAAAAATAGGATCTGAGATTACTTATTTGTACGTTATTAGAATCAGAATCTTCTGCTAACATACTACATATACTCTTATAATCTTTTGATCCTGTAGTTTATAGTACTTATTATTATTGTCATCTCGACTTTGCTTATCTATTACTTATAGTTCTGCCTTAGTAAGTTTATTTGTTTACTATTAAAGACCTAGTTTTATAGTATTCTTTTCTGTTTCTATTATAATAACTTCCTTATCTTTTTAGCTACCTAGCATTAAAGGAACTTTAATTAATATCTTAATAGGTGCCTTTACTAATAAATTAATTTCCTTTATTATTAGTATAAGAGATTCCTGGTTAGTTAAGTTAACTATATATAATATAGCCAGATTTAGTTCAGCATCTTAATTAGTAATAGGCTCCTTTTAAGGTCGTCCTTATAGTACATAATCTAGTAAAGAATTAAGGGTCCCTCTTATACAAAGATTAATAGTTCCACCCTTTTAAAATTTATTAAATGTTACAACTAAGGAACGAGTTACATATCTAAGATCTGGCGTGTAGATATAAAACTGCTTTGTTATGTTTTCTTTATATCTCACAAATATTCTTACATAGCTACAGTCTATCAGCTTATCTTGTCTCCCTGATGCTAGCAGCGATTTTGGATTCATATATAAATAATACTTACATCCCTAGATCCGGATGTAATTAATTAAAGATTTTGTCCTAGTCTAAGCTTCCTTAGGGGTGATTCTTTATCTATCTACCTTAGAGCCAACTGCAGTTTAGTTATAAATATATATATTAGTCTTTATTATCTTATTCTATAGTTTAAGAGGCAACTCGGATTTCTTTAATATTGCTTAGATATTATTTTCTGTTGTCTAAATCGTATGTTTGGTTATACTATACGCACCAATTCCTATCTATTAGCTTTACTTGTTAAGG
>NW_006916272.1:0-4929 GCF_000464535.1 Endocarpon pusillum Z07020 | reverse complement strand
ATCCTAATAAGTATAATAAATAGAGTATTTCCTCTGCTATAGTGTAGGAAATACACAGGACTAGCTATGTACTTAGATAATAATACTTAGATAATAGCGCTAATAGCGTATCTATAATAGTATGCGGAACTCTTACTAGCAAGCTATTATGCCGCTAATAGAGGCATTTATATAGCATGTAACTCCTTATATAAGTACTATAGAATCAGAGATTAATATAACCTCTTTAAGAAAGTATAATCTTCTTTAGAGGGAAGCTACTACTTTTAGCTTTACAAATACTTTATTAGATTCTTCGCGCAGATTAATTAGTAATATCTCTTGTATTTAATAGAAGAATATATAGAGTAGAGCGCTAGCCGCACTATAGATAGACTTCTTAACTTATATTTTAGTAATTTATAGACTATTAATTTATTCTAGTTTTAAGCTATTATAGTAAATATAAGCTTAATACTTACTTATTATTCTAAGAGATAATACAAACTCTTTTATCTATAATATAACTATTAAAGAACTTATCTAGAGTTATTTAATTATATAAGAAAGTTATTGCTTTAGGAGTAACACAAGATCTATTTAATATAAATACCCTATACTATATAAAGGTTTAAGAACTATTAAGTTAAGATGATTTATAATTAAACAAAGAAAAAAGAGAGTGACAAAGTTTGTTATTCTTTCCTAAGCAACTAGAGGCAAAGCCTAGACAAAGCCTTTTTTACAGATTAAGACACTTTATATATATTAATTAAGTATATAGAAAGAGCGACAGATAACTTATTAGCTCTTCTAGCCTTTATAGCACTAGTTAATAAGAATTAGATATATATAACAGCATTTATACTAATATTAATAGCTACTTATAAAAAAGAGAAAATCTTTTATCTAAAGAAGAAGACTAAGTATTAAGAAGTCCTTTAGAAAAAGGAAACTTAAGAAGAAAGATATTAAGACCTTAATAAAGGTACTAATATTAAGATTAAAGCTCTAAAGAATCAACTTTATAATAAGAAGAAGATTATTTAGAACCTTTATAACAAAGTTATAATAATACTAAAACTATAAGTCTAGATAAAGTCTTCTTTAGAAACTCTAATAAAATAAGAATTATCGCCTTAAAGGCAGGCCTTATTAGAAGCGACTCTAAGTCTCTTAATAGTACTTAGTATAAAAATAAAGAAGCTACTTTACTTAGAGATTTTTAAGAATAGACCTTCTTAGAAGTTTTGCTCTTAGTTATTAGCTATAATACTCTTTCTAATAAAGCTATTTAAGGTTACTTATATATAATTATATATAGGTAGTAACACTTAAGAACTACTTAGGTTATATTTTAAGGACTTTAAAAAAGCCTAGATTTCAGATATATTTATAGATCTTTTACCTTAATTTAATTTCCTATTTTAATAAAAGATTACTTATAAGAAGTATTACTACTTATAATAAGGGCAGTAAAACCTTACTATATTTTTAAAGGATTTCTAATAGCTTTCTTATAAAGTAAAGGTCTAAAAAGAGAATTAAATTATTAATCTTTAAGATAAGGTTTAAGATAATCTAAAGCAAGTAATTATTCTCTGCAAATATATATTAATTTAAAAGATAATTACAAATCTAATATATATTAATATAAATAATTAATATATTGTCTTAAATAAACTAGTAGCTAGCACTAATATACTAGCGAAATCTTTAGTTCCTAGTATTTATTAATTTACTAATAAATTAATAATAAAGAAGAAGAGGCTAGTAGCTAAGCTATAACTCTTAAGAGATATATCTATAATAAAGTATTATTATTATAAGAAACTAGGACACTATATAAAGAATTACCTTTAAGTATAAAAGTAATAAGAAAAAGAACTATCTATTATTAAGACGTTATAAATAGGCCTAGCAACATAATTAATAAAAAAGTTATAAAGATCTTTATTATAATAGTAAAGAGTAATCTTAAGGCTCTATTTCTAATTAATATTAGTATTAAAAAAAGAAGAGAAAAATTAATAGTATTAGTATTATTAATATAGACTTTATCTATCTTTTCGAATATAATCTTATAATGTTCGAAGACATTCTAATTCTTGTGAATACAACAGACATATATATACAGATAATTGACTTTATACATAAATCTATCTAAGCATAAGAGGAAACCTATAGAGGCCTAAAAGAGACAGTCCTATAGTACAACGTATAACTACTCTTTAATCCTATCCTTTATCTCTGCTCTTATAGGTAATAAAGCTAGAACGCGTTTACCTCTTAAGAGAATACGCCTAAATTATAAGAAATATATACTATAAATAGCCTATTAGAGAAACAAGACTAAGCCTAAGACCTAGCAGCACAATTAGAATATATAAAGCAAGCTCTGACAAGATTAGTCTTAGCCTCTTAATTAAAGGAAAAACCTTAATTATATACAGATGTTATACAGTAATAGCCTATAAAACCCTTTACTAAGAAACCTTAACTAACTAATTAATTAGTTTTAGAAATTATAAAGATAATAGTATAACTTATTAGTAATTAAGAAAAGGACAGAGTTAATAAACTATCTACAAAAGAAATAATAAAGATAATTAATAAGTAATATAATAATGCAAAAGAAAAGGAATTTATTATAGCTGTAAAAAAGCTACTAAAAATAAGGAAATAGCCTTATATATAGATATTAGAATCTTGTATAAGATTACAAAAAGACATATCTTAGACAAAAGCACTAAGCTTTCTTGCTTAAGTAAAGTTTAAAATATATAAAGTCTTACTTAAGTCTGTATAAATAGAGATAAACTAGAACGAACAGAAAATAGCTAAAGAGATAGAGCAAGAAAATATTAGACTATTCCTAATATTAAAGATTATATACCTAAGATAGCTAAAGAGAATACTAATAAGAGGCAAGTTTAATTATATAATTCTAGAACTAGTATGTCTAAAGATAGCTAATAAGGTTATTTAAAAAGGACTAATTTATAACATAGAGAGTTTAAGTCAGTTATATAATAATAATTATTACAAATTTAATAATGCTATAGATGCTAAGGCTTTAGATATATATTTACTTAATGTTGAAAAGAATAGATCTACAGCTATTATACAGAAAACTATAGAATAAGAGCATATACTAAAAAGACTAACTAGAAAGCTATATAATATAGCCTCTGCTCTAAGGGCTATAAAGTATAGTTACTAATATACTTAATCTAGAAGAATAAATAATCAAAGATATAATACATCTATAAGAATAAGGCCTAAGGGTTTATATATATAAATACAAACAAAAAGCCCTCTCTTTCCCTCTTTTCTCAGATTCTTATCCTTTCTTCCTAGACCTTTACCTTCTTTCCTTCTCCCTTGTCCTCCCCTATCCTGTTTTCCTCTTTTCTTTCCCCTTTTCTAAATACTAATTAATAATAGGCCCTTATATAATAGAAAGAGATATTAGAACTAAATAAATAATAAACCTAGGTTAAAGGAATATACAAGAGAAAGCTAGTATAAAGCCGACTAGTAGGCTTAAGAAATAAGCTAAAAGAAGACTCTATATAAAGCTATAATATTTAATCTCTCCTTAAAGAAAGCTAAATTATCTTAGAAATAAAAGAATATTAGAATATATAATATAAACCTAAAACCTTAAGATCTTATAATACAATATTTATAAGTCTTATATAAAGATCTTTATAGGCTTCTTATAAGACCTTAAAGTAGCTTTATATAACATTATAATAGTTTAAGAACTATAGAAAAACCTATTTAGTACTATATTATATAACCCTAATTAGAGCTTATTTTATATAAGTGACTAAGGACATAAGGATTTAAGAGTAAGCATATATATTAATAAGAGAATTTATATAAATAAGTAGTCAGAAACATACTATTTAAAAGACCTTATAATAATTATTTTATAGATCTAAAATAAACTAATAAATCTGAATATAAAATTTATATAAATAATTTATAAGAGACTAAAACTTTTTATATATTAAGAAAAGCCCTTAAGATGCTAGAAGAACAAATTATTATAAGAGACTTTAATCTTTACTACTTAAGATAGGATAGGCCTTTCTACTCTATATAATATAAGCTAGCTAATATACTCTTCTTAATATTATATAAAAGACAGATATAGACTTTATACTATTATAAGGCATAATTACAAAGAATTATTAATAAAGTAATTTACATAAATAAATAACTATTAACTTAGCCTTTATAATTATAGTATTAAAGACTTTACTAACCCTCTGCTAGGCTAGAAATATCTATAGCCTTTGCTAGTAGAAATAGAAGAAGAGGAGGTATAAAAGATTAAGAATATAGTCAACATTAAGTAAGTAAGCAAGGCCTTAAAAATGTAAGCCAAGTGAGTAGGTTAGCTAGAGGACCTGACCTACTACTTTATTATAAACTTTAAGGACTTTAAGGACCTACTTAAAGACTATTTTAAAAGATACTTAATAAAAAAAGCGCTTAATTAATTAAATTAAAGCTAAGTATAAGAAAATCTAATAGAAATATTATATAATAAATTTAGCTATATATATATAGCTAAATTTTAAACTAAATTAATTAAGAAGTTACTAAGCTTAATAACAGAATTTAGAAAGAGTAAGCTTACTTTCTTATGCTCTTAATTAAGGGCAATTAATTTTTTAAAAGAAGAAATAATATAATAAATAAAGTATCTCTTCTACTATAATACAGGAAATATACAGGACTAGTTACATACTTAGATAGTAGCACTTAGATAGCAATACTTAGATAATAATGCTAATAGTGTATTTATAATAGCACACAAAACTCTTGCTATTAAGTTACTATATCACTAATAGAGGCATTTATATAACATGTAGCTCCCTATATAAGAACTATAAAACTAGAGATTACAGCCCCGCGCGAAAGTATCCGGCCAAA
>NW_006916271.1:0-2965 GCF_000464535.1 Endocarpon pusillum Z07020 | reverse complement strand
CTAGATTATTTAAGTAAAAGAGTTTTATCTAGGAATTTATTAAGATTCTCTTATTTATATAATAATATATTCTTAATTCTTTAGCTCTTAAATAAATTAAGTAGAACTTATTATTAGCTAGATTATAAATAATATTACTAATAAGATTATATTATAGTTCCTAGACTATTATTATATTATATATATTAATTCTTAGGTCTTAGAGAAGAGGGGCAAGGACTTTTAGTCTAGATTTATTAATATTATATTAAAGGACTCAGAAAATATATATTATTAGAAGAATTAAGAGTAAGTAACTTTAATATTAGAGTCCTTTATATTTATCTTAAGGAACACTTATAATTTATAGACGAGTATTATACTAATAGCTTGTGATATACTAAAAGATATAATACTTAAGGTCTGTAGTTAGTTAGAAGGAGTCAAAGTCTTAATCAGAGAGATAAAGGAGTAAATCGCTCTAAAGTTAATATTAATAATAACCGCTTTAACTAGGTAGCTTATAAGACAGATTATCTTTTTCTTTTTGCCTTCTTTTATAAGGGTTTATTCTGTAGGTGATCCTAAGTTAAGAGGGCAGCTATAATTAGATGTTTAAGAGCTAGGGATAAATAAGAAGATAAGAGAAGGAGGAAAAAGAGAGAAGAGAGAGAGAAAAGAGTAAAAGAGCAGTTTCTAGCTCCTTATAATAGTAGTACGTTTCACGTCTTTAATCTAGGCTAGATAAGCGAATAACTACGCTTTATAATTCTCGCTAGAGTATATAGTATAGCGCCTATAAATAGTTTGTAAATTAGATAAAAGAGTATAGTCTTATATTCTGTAGCCTAAAGTCTAAAGAACTATATTAGGAAGTAAGGCATTATAAGGTAACTATTATTTATAAAGCCAAATAGATAAAATTTTAAGAGTTTATTATTAAAGCTATTAATTCTCTTTAAGGAGCGTTCTAACTTACTAAATAAGTAAGACTATATACAGGCTGCCTAAGGGACTTACTATAACTGCTAACCCTGATTACAAAGACTTATAATAAGTTATAAGAAATTATAATAACTTATTTAAAGACGCTTCTAGATAAGCTTGCTGCCTTATAAGATAAGTTCTTCCTAAAGCCTATAATAGTAGATTTTATAGATATTAACTTAAGCCTTTATTTATCTCTAATTAATATTAAAGAAATAATTAAAAAAGAAGAGATCTAATTAGCATTATAATATCTTACGAATAATAAAGCCTTAGGATCAAGTTAGATCTTGAACAGAGTGCTTAAGGAAACAGAAGAATAGCTAACTCCTTACTTGCTTAAGATTTTTAATGTAATAGTTTATATTAGATACTACCTAAGAGTATAGAAAGAAGCTAAATAAAGAGGACTATATAATAATAAGAGTATATTACCTAATTGCCCTTCTTAATATTATAAGCAAACTATATAAGTTAATTATGTCTTATAAGCTTTTACAACTAGCTAAAACTTATTATATTCTTCTAAAGACATAAATAAGCATATATAAAAAAAGATTAATAGAGTCAGCCCTTTAACTCCTTATAAAATAGGTCTATATTATCTAGAATCTTCTTAATAAATAACAGGTGGCAATCATGCTAGCTATAGATATAGCAAGGGCATTTAACAAGGTATTATATATGTGGCTTCTTAATAACTTATAAAAGAAAGAGATCTCTAACTATATTATATAATAGGTTATAAGCTTTCTTTATAAGAGATCTATTAGTATTAAAGTAAATAAGAGCGAATCTAAAGTCTTTTATACAGAAACAAGTATCTTACAAGGTTCTCTAATCTTATTAATTCTCTTCCTATTTTTTATTACAGAATTACTAGATATAACTAATAATAAGAGGTTATAAATATTATTTATTAGCTTTATTAATAATGTTTATATTCTTATATATAACATCTTTATAAAAAGAAATTATATAACTCTTAAAAGTATTTATTACTAATATAAGATTTATGCTAATAAGTATAAGATATAGTTTATACTAAAGAAATATAAACTATTCTACTTTATAAAAAGACTAAAACTATTTAATATAATAATGCCACTCTATATTAGCTAGATATATAAGGTTATAACTAATAATATAAGGGTATTAGAAGTCTAGATTAATACTAAACTTAAATAGAGTTTATACTTAGCTAAAATAACTTAAAAATACTCTAATGTGATTTATTATTACCTTACTATTCCTATTATCTTGTTACTTTTTACTTAACCTCTTAAATTTTATGTTTAATTATAACCGCCTAATATAAAGAAATTAATCAGAATAAATTATATTATCTTTATCTAATAATTCTTTAACTATTAGATAAATTTAGATATTATATCTAGTCTTTCTGTATCATCTATAACATTAAATAGTTATAGGCCCCGCCTTTAACTAACCCCTTTTATTAATTATTTTTTTCTTTTTCTGACTACTAGAATCCTTTGTAATAATTAAGACTTAGGCATCTTTTATAGTAAGTATATCACCTTCTTAAAGTCTAGTACGCTTAGTCTGTCATCACTTTACAAGGGCCTTATTTGCATCTTAAAGGATATAAAGCTTAATATATAAAAGGGTTATTTTATAAGTGATTACCTTTATACCCTTTATTAACTACTTTATAGCTTTAAAGGTTGCAGTCAGGGAGCTTCCTTAATAATTAATAATATGATTCTGTACGAATTAGGACTGCAAAACTACTTTAGTAGCTATATATAGTGTCTAAGGTACCTAAGAGTTAGCATTATCAGAAGGAGGACTAATTAATATTAGTGTACAAATCTTGATATCTAGCTTTGATAAGACAGTATTAATGTTATATAGTACTAAGCCGGTACTATAGAATCTAGCTGTAATTTTTTTATATATTATAGTCATGTTATAAGTAATAATAAAGATAATAAAAAACTTAGGCTTAGTAATATAATTAATATAAGCTTTAATA
>NW_006916270.1:0-12245 GCF_000464535.1 Endocarpon pusillum Z07020 | reverse complement strand
GTAGGGTGGAAGCCTAGCAGGGTATCACACGCGAGTAGCAGGCGCAACGCAGTCGGCGCAGATACAAATGAGCATGCACTCCGCAGACAGGCTGCGGCGAAGAAATCAACCTGTCCGCCCCAATTGACCGAATTCGATCGACTTTAACTCTTGAGAAGTTGCCTTTCGACTCAATTGAATCGAACTAGCTTGAACCTGCTATCAATTGAGAACCCTCTTTGCCAGATCAATACTTTTCTATCCTCTGGCAATCAACACTCGAATAGCATATAAACGACATGTTATCCTTGATCGACAATCTCGAATAGCTTATACAAAGAGCTACCTTTCGATCCTGACCAAATCAAATAGCTTTATAAGCTACCCTCGATCTTTGTTTTCATACGCAATCTATACGTTAATTGAATCTCTTTCGCGTCAATTAATCTTCAAAACGTCAACCCATCCTTTACAACCTTATTCTACTCGAAAGAATACGACTTTCCTTACCCACCGCTCACCCTATCTTCAATACCGTTTAGTTCATCCTCTAGTTTGGCGCCCTTCGTCGACAGATAGCCTCCTTGGACACTCTCACTAGGTCTGAAGGGGGAGTATAGGGATATTAGGAGGGAGTCCATCACAGGGGAGCAGAGTGCTGCCACTGTGAGAAGACACAGGAGAAGACCCTCACGGGGGAGCAGAGTGCTGCCCCACCGTGCAGGAGAGGAAGACCCTCACGGGGGAGCAGAGTGCTGCCACTGTGAGAGGAGACGAAGACCCTCACGGGGGAGCAGAGTGCTGCCACCGTGCAGGAGAGGAAGACCCTCACGGGGGAGCAGAGTGCTGCCACCGTGCAGGAGCGGAAGATCCTTACGGGGGAGCAGAGTGCTGCCACCGTTTAGGAGGAGACACCTACAGGGGAGCAGACTATAGTCTGCTGCTGCAAGCAAGATAAAAGGAGGAGAAAGTGGTTTATAGAGGAGCAGACGCTGCCGCCAATAACACTACTCTTTTCTTTCGCGAACGAAAGCAAACGACAAGATATTGAACGGCCCGAAACACGCCGCATTCAATTGATAATCTTGGCTTCTACGATAGGACCATCGCAGGCGAATAGCCACTGACAAGCAGGCCCCTGTGATGGTTACACGGCCCATGGCTACTGACAAGCGATCGATGAGAGAAAGGGCATTTCTAATGTTAATGGCACAGAAAATCACATCCAAATTGGTTACATTAACCTAGCACGTCATTTGCAAGCTCATCGCAATCGACAAACCCTAGGCTGGCAGGGCATGCCAGCAACTGACAAGGCCATTGGAAAGGAGGATTATACAGCTGCCACTTTGAGGCTGGGTAATGAAATGGATCTCTATGGCAATAGAGTGTTGAGAGCCACGCTCGGTACCAGTGCAGGGGGAGTTTTGAGAACTGCATTCGGGTCAGTTGCTACTGATGGAACTGGATACTCGAATGGATCTCTCTGCAGGGGGAGTGTTGAGAAGTGCATTCGGGACCCATTCGAGGGCCATGTATAGAGCATGCGCAGGCTGGACACAAGGCATGCGCAGGCCACGCCAAAGTCATGTGATATGTCACATGACACCAATGCTAGTACAGATACATAAATATCTGCCCCTATCCTAGATAGAATCTATAATCTCTCTGGCCACGCCATGGCAACATACTGCTTCTGCCCTGTCTATTTCCAACAAATAGTATTAAGTAACTAGCTAGAGATATTAAAGATCTAATAAATTCTTTTTTTAGGTTTTTATCTAAGTATTCTCTAATTTTCTTTAATTCTCTTTCTGAAAGTTAGTAGGCTGTGTGGCTCGGGCAACCTTCCCCGACTAGGAGGCGCTGTAACAGGAGGTGAGTTTGACCTATATCTCAGAGGAATTTGAGTAACTCGTTGTGGTCGTAGCATAATTAGTTATAAGAAATTGAAAAGCGAAGCTAGCTGCGGAACGCTACGTAGATCAAATGCGGCTTAAAAAAGCTTAATTTAGGCATTTTACGCTAATTGGCACATCAGGTACGGAGGGGATACTTGTAACAGAAATATAAATTCGCCAAGTTCACCTAAGTTTCAAGTTTGGGCAGCGGTCTCCTAGCGCTAGTCAAGCAGCACGTCATGATAGCTATCTAGAGTCTCTAATAGACAATTCAGTCATTCAACAGCAACAACAAGTCTACATTTACAGAAATCACTCAGCGAACAAGTTTATGGAATCCGCCATACAAATTTGGTGGGCAAATCCATGGCCCTGCTGCGGAGATGAAAATTTGAATTGGCCGTTTGGCTCACATAGTCCGCCGTAGATCTAGGTCACATCAACCTTTGCGGAAATCGGAAGTCGGAAATCAGAAATCAGAAATCAGAACTCCACATCGTACACAGAAACCTCACTGCCTCATCTTCTAATCGCTAGATACTTCATCGTACGGCAGTTCTAATCTAGTCTCCGTCTTGAATTGCATCGAAGTCATCATCTTCTGCACCATCTCCTCCCAAATCCATTTCTCGTACGGTCTCTCTCTCTGCAGGCTGCCAGTTCAATGCTCCTGTAGGCTTTCTTGACATACCTAATTCTGGCTCATTTCCACTTAAGATGTGATCATTCAGAGCTGTACGAAGCTGTAGATAGATCATACGATGATTAATAGTAGATTCAGAAGTAGACTATGTAAGATCAAATCCCATTTTTTGCAACTGATTTTGACATCAAATATAAGTAGTAGAGGGTAGATACTCGTCCATATCTAATACATTAGTATAGGACCTCTTAGTACGAAAGAAAGAATCACTTACCCTAGTCTTTTATATCGTGTTGTAGTCTCGTGAGCGTTTAAGTATGTACACGAATACTATAGTTCTTTATATCCTCTAGTGAATGATGATAAAGAATATACGGCTTGCCAGCAACAGCATTTGGACGATTAGGTTGCTTTCGAATTCGATGTGCATTCTAGGTTTATACAAAGCTCTGCATCTCTGTACAAAGAAGAGGAATATAGATGGCGAGAAGAGTAATCTGATCAGCAAGAATATTTAAGTTAAATAGTCCTTTATTTTGTAATGTCCTAAAATAGTTCTGTACAAAAGTTAATAGATATATAGACCCTTTGTATAAAGACCTACCCTTAATTAAAAGAGAAGATCTTTTGTCAACTAATTCTATTAAGATTTAATACGTTGATTTAATATACTAGTTCCATATATATAACAGTCTTGAAATTAAAGATTTAGCTTAACTGCCTTTTATAGTTAGTAATATGCAGAAGCTAATAAAATAGTCTTTCCACTATAATCAGATTATACGAAGCATAAATGCTGTCTAAGAAGCCCAACAGTATCCAGATATTAACGAAGTACACTAACTGCCGTATAAGCAGAGATGCTAATATAGATCCAAATAATGTAACGTAAGTAAGCATCAATAGCTGCGTACACTTCAACTCTGTACGGACTAAGTTTATAATAGCCATCAAGAGACTAGACATGATTCGGCCCTAGAATAATATATTCCCCTCGATGTCTCTACATATCTCGCGTACGACGTTTAATAGCATCTAGAACCAACGTAGGATAGATAGTGAATAGTTGATCTCAAGCAATATAAATGCCAAGTTGTTAAAAGTGGGCGTACAAAAATCCACAACCGTATCCTTTAATCACTTGTTTTTGCAACTCATCAGTCAACTTCTCAAGAGCTAATTCGGCGGATTCTTCTTGTTCTTCCTTTGTATAAAGACGTCTTTTGAGTCCTATGTTCTTCTGTATACATACCTGTTAAACTGCTGAGTAATCAAATGAATTGACTATGTATAGCAAGCTATTCTATCTAATTAAGTGCGTAAAGAGAGTGCACTTTATACGTACAAAGTCGCAATATCAAGCGAAATAGCGCGAAACGCAGATACCAAAAATACATACAAATCTCATGCGAAACGCGTAGCAAATTCTGTAACAAAACACTCGTGTAACACGTCAGAATAACTCAAAATGCATTCATGCCGTTCAACAATACCAGACTAGTCAATCCAATCGAATATCCTTCTAATTCAAGTGTACGAAAAATTTGAACATCCGTCAATCCATAAAAGAATAGCTCAGAAATTTGATTTCAAAGAACAGAATCATCAACTATAGAAGTTCGTACGGTAATATTCCAAGCTTTCAAACGTTATTTCAAAGTGCTGGCACTAATAACAAGCTCGTACGAGGTTTGTAAATATCTGTGTATCTGTCACATGTCACGTTGGAAGCAGGCGACAAGTGCGCGAGATCTTCAGCCTATGTTAAGTGCTATCCTAAGACTGCAGAGCCGACGAGGATGGCACTAGGGTCGCTCCTATATAGCAAGCATGCCCCTTACTAACGCGTAGTGCTAATTAATACCCGGCAGCCCTAGCGCTAGCGGCCAACAAGCATAGCAGCTGTGACATCACCCCCCCCTCCAGAAGACTCGACATGCCCTCATGTCTGATGAGAAAAAAAAAACAGCAGCAGCATATAGCAAAACAAGCATAACATAACAGCACAGCACGCTAACCCAAGATATCCTCCTGCCACACAGTTACTAGTATCTACTGATACTAAGGCCTGTCTCTTCCCACAGCCACCTTCACCTAGTCCTCTATTCTCTAGTGCTGTCCTAACATAACAGTATTAACGCCAGTCTTAATTATCGTATTAAATAGTGCTAATACTGCTACTGCTGCTATAGGTACCAGCGTATCTTAGCGTATAATGTTCTTAGGCTAGATGATAAATAGTTCTGCCTTTTTGTTAGAACGCTTCAACTTTGTAAGCATAAGCGTAATAGCAGAAGGTATAAACATAATATTTAATTATGCTATAACAAGGTTATACTTTATATTACTTAGTTCTTCTTATAATTATTTATGCTCTTTCTATATTATTTATATTTCCTACTTAAGCTTATTATTTTTTATTATAATATTAGCTTATTTTGCTTTTATAATATATTAGTATTATATAATTTAGGCTTTATTATATACTTAACTCTATAATTAATCTTATTAATTATAGCCTTAAAGTTATCTAAGACAGTCTTATTATTCTTATAATATAGTTCTAGCTTTTTAAACTTCTTTACCTTACTATATTATATTCTTTATTTAGTTAAAGGTTTCTTATTAGTTAGTATATCTTTACCCTTGCTTATAATAATAGCTTAAGAGGGTTTAGTATTAGACCTAGTTAATATAATAAAGGTAAGGGCTATAGTAATTTGAGATTCCTTAGTAATAAGGTTAAGGTTAAGGTTAAGAATATTATTAGCTATAGTAGTAATCTCTTTAAGGGCGTTAGCAGCTATAGCGGCAACATTATTAATAGTTAAAAGGGAACAGGATTATTAGTTCTGGCTAGGCTAGATAAGTTAAAGACAGCTGTATTAAATATAGTCTAAAGGGCTGCCTTTATATTCTTATATATTAATAACTAGTTATTAATTAGTATTATTATTATTAATACGTAGCCCGGCTCTAATAGAGTGCTACATAAGTTAAAAGAGGAAAGGTAATAGGACCTTAAAGAGTATTATAATTATTAAGGTAGGAAAAAGGTTAGTGACCCTTTTGAATAAGGCAGCTATTTAATAGCTTTAGAGTATGTTAACCTTATATTTATACTCCGCCTTAACTACAGAATCATTATATATATATATATAGGGCGCCCTGTTTTTTTACTTGCTAGGTATAAGGATCTCGCTTATTTAAATTCAGAGGTCTAAATCTCCTTGTCTTCTTTAACCTTGTTAGGGGCGCAAGCTTACCCAACTTCTTTATCCGACTTCGCGCCAACACTCTTACATTGTTCAATCACCTTGTCACGTGTCACGTTGGAAGCAGGCGACGAGTGCGCGAGATCTTCAGCCCATGTTGAGTGCTATCCTAAGACTGCAGAGCCGACGAGGATGGCACTGGGGTCGCTCCTATATAGCGAGCATGCCCCTTACTAACGCGTAGTGCCAATCAATACCCGGCGGCCCTAGCGCTAGCGGCCGACAAGCATGGCAGCCGTGACAGTATCTCTGCAAATGATTTTTGAGTAAAAAGAAGATGACAATGCTCTTCCTAATCCTCCTTCATTCAAGACATCCAAGAAAGAGTCGTACGACAAGTCAAAATCTTCTATCAAACAAGAACCACACATCAAACAAGAACTACCAATTAAACAAGAATCACACATCCAAAAAGAGCGTAAACCCATTAAGCTGAAAATCAAACGACCTCCCTCAGATTCGTACGAAGTCTCCACTCCCACTCGAGTCAAAGAAGATCCTTCTCCCGTACGAGACGAGAAGGACTCTTCTCTTCGTTTCTCTTGCTCTCCTCTTTCATCTCCTGATTCGACAATATCCGAATTCGTACGAACAGATAAGCTGATATTTGGCGAGGAGTCATCGTATAGGGGTCAAGATAGAACTGAAAATGAGATTGAAGATGTTGATAATGGCATTGAAGACACTCCCTTGACATATCGTACGAGACAGAGAACTGCTGGTGCTGGTCGCAAAGGGAAAGGGAAAGCTCATGCGTAGGAGAGAAGAGAATGGGATGGTAAGAAGATATCTCGTACAATCTCAAATTCAACAGTTTCGAATTCAGAATGTAGATTCAACTCCCTTCTCTAAAATTAGCTTCGTACGATAACAGAGGGTCAAAATGAGATTTCTATTCATGTGAATGTCTATTTATGCAACCTATTATGCGTGAATTTTGTACATAAGTGAATTTGATGCCAAGACTTCATGAGAATCGCCACACATAAAAGGTCAATCTTTTCTCACCTCTCTTATCAACTTTATTATAGCAACAGCAAGTACATACAATACCTACCTCTTTCTGCTCCTTATACAAGTCTGACAGTAACAGCAACAGCAACAGTAGCAGCAATAACAACAACAGAAATAACAATAAATAACAATAGCAACAACAGCAACCACATCATACGAAATTCTATCTTTCTCTTACCTTCATCTCACTAACTTTTCTCACAGAACACCATCATCACCACCCCACCATCATCAATGTGAGTCGATCGTACGAGCGTGAATGAAAAGACTAAACGTTCGTACAGGGATCTTGTTTTATACAACGCCGTCGTCGCCGCCGCCAACGCTGCCGCCCCCCAGGACCAACTGGTGCCGGTTCCTCCTCCCCTGCCCATTGGTGGCCATCAACTGGCCCCCCTCGTACATAGCCCGCAGGGTGCGGCTGTGCTGGCTCTGCCCAGGCTGCCTGTTGCGTACATTGCTGGACGCATCAGGCCCGAGCAGATGCTCACACACCGGCAGTCGTACATAAATGGCCTTCTCATATAATCTCGTGGCTTTGTACAGACTCCTGTCTGTACGAGGTGTGCAGGGGACTCAGCCCCTTTCCAGAGTGTCGTCGTTTACCAGGACACTTTGGTGGGTGCTGTGACAACTGCAAGTGGCCTGATGCTGCTGCTCATTGTTGATTCCCGACAATAATCGATTTGTCGGAGTCGTCTTCGAGCGATGATGATGATGATGATGATGATGAAGATGAGAAGCCTGCTGTACGACGGCAAGATCTCTCGTGGGCTATCGAGGGGCCTAGGGTCGCGGCAGATTATCCTATTGTGATAGAATAGGTACGTACGGTAGATAGCTTTCTTATTCTTCTTCATTTGAGCGTTTCGCACGGGGCAGCCTAGTCGTACGGGATGTGTACGACCCTTAGACGATGAGCTTGCACTTCTACGCAGTGTCTGAGACTAGTAGCCGCAAGGTGAAGTAAAGTGAGCTTGTACATAGCAATTAAATAGCATCTCGTACGAAATGTGTTACTATGAAGTTGGGTGTGGAGTTCTGATTTCTGAGTTCTGTATTCTGAATTCCGATTTCCAACTTCCGAGGTCACCAAAATTTGATGTACATGGGTAGACCTACGGCGGACTAGACTATGAGGCAGGGTTTTGCCAAAACTCGAAATTGGAAAATCAAAACTGATCTCCGCATTCCGCGCCCCACCACCCTATCTCCACCATCGTACCGTAGTAGCTACAGTATCTCGTACACACACTCTATCTAGAGGCTTGCTTTGCTTCACCTTTCAGTTACTAATAACAGAAACTGCGTAGAAGTGCAAGTCTGTTGTCTGAGGGTCGAACACATCCCGTACGACTAGGCAGTGCTGGTGCTGAATATGCAATAGAAGAAGAAATGCTCGTATGTATCTTCAGTCAAGAACAATAACTTCTCGCGAAGCCGCCACCGAACCTGGCTGTCGTACGGGATTCTTCTTAACCAGTACCTAGGGCTGGTTAGATGGAGGCGGCTCAATCTCTCGTACGCTATCATCTGAGTCTCTATCTCCTCCATCGTCCCCGTTGTCCCCGCCCTGATCATCTCTATCCCGGAGTATACAACGTGCGGCGTGATCTCGCCATTTGCAGTTGCCGCAACTTCCTTCAAAGTACCCTGGAACACGACGGCACTCTGTAAACGGACGAAGGCCCGGACTGTCAGGCACATGGCACTCACGTGACACTGAGATGGTACCTCCTGCCAGTGATAGAGAAGGCCTCTTGCCAGAGGAAGGCCAGCCAGCGCCTGGCCAACCAGGGCCCCGCTAGCTGGATACATAAACTGGCACCAGGTCACTAGACAGACAATCAGACTTCCTTCTTCCAATCCACTGACTTGATTGATTGGTCTCACCCCATCCGCCAGCCTACAGCCTGGCTTGTACCCACGGCCAGCCTACAGCCTGACCACCTCGCTACGATATCTGCCTACAGCCAGCTATCGTAGACCCCGTTGCCACTTTCAGCCTTCAGTCTGACACGGACGTCTTGCAGCACAGGCTGCACAAGTGGGATTCTAAAGAATCTCACAAGATTGTAGAAGAATGGTATTGATGTACGATGGTCTGTGTAAGGCCATCTGTGTCGGGGTAATGGCATCTTGTACGAAAGATATAGGACCCCCCAACAAGTCCAATACACGTCGACCCGCATCGGTGTGTATGAATTGGGCCAGCTACTGACCGGCGACTTACAAGGTCGGACGGAACCTGCACAAGTTGGCCACCGGCAGCAGTAACAGCCAGATTTGCGGCGCGATCATGGCGTTATATAAAACAAGAGCCCTATATGATCTATTAAGCATGTTTTCTTTCGTAGAACAACTTCAAGCTCACATTCTGGTGGTGTTGATGGTTCTATGTATGTGTGACGGTTGTGATATTTGGTATATAAGTAGTTGGTAGTCAATGGATGTCTATTCATTGACTTTGTGTCTTCTGGCCGGCGGGTGGCGCAGGGGTAAAACCAATAATATAATGCACCTGTGTGCCAGATGCGTGTGGAATGACAATTCTACTAAATCAGAGTAGAGTGGAAGTGTGTCTGTTCTCTCAGTGCCTCAGAGGCGACTAATTTACTACTAAGTACTAACATCTAACTATGGCAGGCGCCTTGGAGGCGTCTTGGTCAGGGTATGATGTGTTATGACCTTGAAGGTGCATGACAAATAACCTCAACACCATTCCAGTATGAGATGAGTAAAAGAACTGAAAGAAAGGAAGAGAGAAGATTTGTACAGTACTGATACTGTTGTTGTTGCTGTTGTTATTGCTGTTACTACTGCGTGAGTATCATAACTTATATCCCTTGAGACTTTCCCTTATGTTCTTAGGTCCAAACGATGCTTGCGAGTGTCCTAGTTACTTTATTAATCCCGCTGGTCTGGCCAAAGCGACTAAAGAAGAATCAACTCATTTTGGTGGAAGAGACTATCAATACTGTTACTATCTATTCTACACCTCAAATTTCAATTCTCACCCCTCTCTTAACACGCGGTGATTATACTACCACTCCAGCAGCTTTAAGGCTGCCTTTCTCTTCTCCTTCATTAAATTTCAACGGGTAAAAGAGACTATTACGCAAGCGCTACAGGGGTTCTCTATACTGTATAAATCTACTTATGTACTTCGTATAAGCTAATAACTATGTGAATAATTTATGTCTTTTGCATAATCAAACTAAGTTAATAAGTAAAATCCTTATTATTAGATAAAACCTTATTAAAATAAGTAGAATTACGTTTTTTATTAATTATTATATTATTTTTTAATCTCTAAATCTTTATTTTATAAGCTAATTAGTCTTAACAGAAGGTTATCTTATATAATTCTATATTAGAAAGTAGAGTATAATAATAGGTTACTCTTAATCTTCTTCTGTCAAACATAAGTAATTAGTAAGTTTTATTAAGACATTCTTTGTAAAGAAACTTTTTTACTAATATATATATAATCTAAATCTTAATATAAGCTTTAACAATTAATTCTTTATTACATATCAATAATGGATGATTTCTCAAATCACTTATAATCTGAGTTTTAATACTTAGACTATAGCCAGATCACGAATTTTAATCACTACCTCAGTAGGCTTAGGCTATCTATGTGAATGCAGAACTTTATTCCGGGCCTCCTAGCCTGTACTAGATGATTTGAAGAGTGCAAGTTAATAGAGAATAAAGTAAATACTCTATCTGTAATAACAATCTTAACAAAATCTTTTAAAGAAACTATCCTTCTTTTTCTTTAATGATTAATAAGCTAGCATCTGATTTTTAAAAGCTATTTTTATCATGTATATCAGATTAGGAGAGAACCCTTTTTACTAAATTATAAAGAGCCAAAAATAAGACAAGAAAGTATCTTTTTGAAATAATCTGAAGTTTTGTTAATAAAAAGAAGGAAATTAAATCAGATTAGAAAAATTATATTAGGCCTAGTTAATAATTTTTTAGTATTGTCTTATCTTATCTATAATACTATCTAGCTAGTGTCTAGATTAATAAAGTAGGATGTATTTCTCTTTAGGATCAGAAATATAAATCTTCTTATTATATCTTTATTATTAAAAAGAATAACATTAATTTTGACTTTAGCATATCTTAAGTCAGATAGTCTCGTCTTTTTATTAAATAAGAGAATATAAACTTTCTTTCTAAATTAAAGATCTATTTTAATACTAAGCAACTAAAAAATATTTTGCGGTCTTTCTAGTTTAGAACTAGTATAAAAAATACTGATAATAATAAAGCTCTTCTTTTTGAAACAGTAATCTTAACTTTTACAAAAGCATCTTAATTACATAAATAAATAAAGTTAGCAAATATAAATAAGATAAAAAGTTTATTAATAATAAAGAATATAAAGAGCATCTTTATAATTATAAATAAGTAATTAAAGAAGCGTAATAACTAATTTAACTTAAAAAGAAATTAACTTATAAAAAAATCAAATTCTAGTAATTTTGCGTTTAGAGCGCTTTTTATAGCTTATTTAACTTATAAATACTGAGACAACTTAATATAATATCTAATTCAAGTTTCTAGTGATCTTATAAAAGTTTTGTTAAAAAATTTTATTTTTATTATCATAGTTCAGAGTTAGGAGTATGTACTAAACAAGGAACGCAGATTAAACTAAGATTTCTAGCTACCAAGTCGACTACAGACGAGCGAGAGAATCTATATACGTTGTAAAACAGAAAGGGGCTGGACTCAGGAGAACATAACCAGACATTGTGCCATCATCTCAGAGGTTCTGTACGCTAGAGGTTCCGTATGCCAAAGGTTCCATATGCCGGAGGTTTCGTATGCCAGAGGTTCTATATGCCGGAGGTTCCGTACAACACATGAGAGCATATGACAGCTCGAGCATTCACACAAGTGCAACCTATAACATTTATATAGACGAAATCAATAAAAAAACTTAATACTTTAGAGATTATAACGTTAAAAAGACTTGTCTTTAACGTAAAAGATCTTAATAATAAATAATGTGATTTATAAGCGTCTAACATATATAAGCGTCTAGCGCACTTTTCTTTTACATCACAATCTTCTGACTATTATATACAGCCACAACACCAGAAAATCAATTATTCTCTATGTCGCTATCTTCCTCAGATGTCTCTTTAACCTTCTGACAGGTTCATATATTATAGTTAGTCTTGCCCTATCTTCTATAATGCCTTAAGCCTGATAACCTAGCTTGCGCAATACCCTTTTCTACCGACCTCTTACTTAATTATAGTTATACAATCTCTTTTTGCTTAATTAAACTATATACATCCTTTATAGTAAGTATACCTTTAGCTTATATATATGTTTTTTTAGTTTTCTGATACTTTGTAAAAGTCTTATTAGCTTTATAAAGTATACAGACCTTCTTATATAAAA
>NW_006916269.1:0-2707 GCF_000464535.1 Endocarpon pusillum Z07020 | reverse complement strand
TCTTTATTATATAAATCTAGGCTTTCTAATAATTTTAATAAAAAGGCTTATTAGAATAATAATATAATTTTTAAAGTAATTAAATATAAAGATCTTTATATTATTAATTAAATAAGTTCTAAAGTAATAAAGTCTGCTTATCTTATATAACTTACTCTAGTAAATTTAACTATATATAATATAATTAAACCTAATATACTATTAAAGCCCTTTACTCTAAAAAAAATATTATTATAGATTATAGTTTATAACGCCTTCTTTAAGCTACTTACTAATTATAGTTAACTAATAGTCCTTAAGGAAGCTATAACTAATATTATAAAGGAACAGTATTAACTATAGTATAGAAGATTTATCTATATAAGAGAAAAGAAACTAAGGGATCTACATAAGATTATAATACTATAAAAAGCAATTTATAAGCTAAGTAAAATAGACATCTATAAAGTATATAATCTAACTAAGATAAGAAACTAAATAAATACTTAAGTCTCTTAACGTAAGGCTAACTTTCTTAACCTTATATTAATTAATATCTATAGCCCTTTTTTAATAGTACTTAATAACACTTAATACTTCTTAAAAGTTATTAATAACTATTCTAAGAAGTTATAAATAATCTTAATTAAGAATTAAAAGAGAGTAAAGAATTATTTTAAGAAGTAACATCAGAGTAAAGAACTTATTATAAGGACAAAGTTAAAAGTAATCTGAAGTAATAATACTAGAGAACTTAAATAAACCTTTAATAAATAAAGCTAATAAATAAAAATTAATATATAATATACTGTCCTATATATCTTAAGTTAGAATAGTATAGCTAAACACATAATTTAAATAACAGAAAATAATATCTAAGCAATATTAAAGAAATCTGAGTTACTACTTAAATTATAAGATAAAATAGTAAAGACTAAAGCATATATTTATAACTAGACTATAGTTAGCTCAGAGATAAATAAATAAAGAATTACCCTTAAGGAAGCCTAGACTAAGATAAAATCCTTAATTAATTATATTTAAATCTAGAGATATAAGTATTATTTATATATAAATTTAAAGTTATTACTAGTATTAAAGAGACAAGATAAGCTAATAGATTAGGGCTAAGTAAGAATATTTATAAGATATAAAGAGAATATAATAAAGTAGTTTTATATTTATATACTAGATCTTAGATATATAACTTGTTTCTTAATTATAATATTTAATAAACTCTAGAAGAATAGAATTATTAATCTTTATATAAGAGAGACCCTTAATTCTTAAAAGAATTATAGATCTATAATTATAAAGAGTTATATAGATTTATTTATACTTTTTACTTCTCTCTTTATATTTACTTCTTTAGTTTCACCCTTATTTCTAGGCAGAAAGTAACCTGTAATAAGGTCACAAAAAGGAGGAGGTTATACTATATATATAAGTACTCTATAGAACTTATATTTGTACTGCTTAACTGTTAGGGCTTAACAAGCTAAGACAAGTCTTAATTAGAAGCTGGGTCTAAAGAGTTAGTTTAGTAGAATAGGGGGTGCAGTAACAGATACAAGTATGTCTTGAACTTAGGGGTAAGTTGATAACATGAGTTGACTACGAAGACTATGAAACTATCTGGGAAATGAGCGTGCTTATATAGACTATGAGATTCGTGCTCACGAGTGCTTATAGCAGAACACCTTGTAGCATTGCTCCTGCGGAGACGTCCTTGAGCATTGTTCCCAAGTGCTTATGCTTAAGCATCTCTGAACATTACGTCGGAGGATACCGACCTTATAGGCAGTTCAGGGTCCTTAGGCTTATCCAAGCCTGTTATAGCTTCGTCATAGAGCACCAGGCAATCTCTTAGTGCCTGTCTGTGCTTGGCGTGTTCACGTGCTGTAATATTAACGTACAACTAGTAAGGACAGACTAGACTAGCCTATTTTAAGGATTTATATAACTTTTGAATGCTAAGCGAGTCTTATTTTATGCGTAGATGTTAAGGAGGGCAGCGTCAACTTGCTTAAAGAAGCGGAAGGCAGGAGGCTTAGTAGTAAGAGCCTCAGACTTAATAATAGAGTTAAGGTATTAAGAGGCTTTTAATAGGGATATCTAGGTCGAAATTTCAAGGATTTGAACAGGTAGAGCTACTTAAAGTGAGGAGCTAGCCTAACAGGTTATTAATAAGCTTATAAGGATACTTAATAGGCTTAAGGAGTTAAATTTCGAAGAATAGGCCTTAATAAAACTTAAGGATAAGCAGAGTAGCTATAGCGCCTATAATTAAGCGTTTATTAGCATATTTATTAATTATTATATAGAAGGCTATATAACAGGGTATAAGGGTGCTATAGAGATAATAGAGAGTTATAAAGAAGCTATAAAAAGCAACTATATAACTAATTAGTATAAAGATAAATAATCTATCTAAGTGCTATTAAGGCAAGGATAGAGATATAACGTATAGGGCGCCAAGCCTGCCCTAGCCCTCACCCTTAATGCCGCTTTAGGCTATAGCGTAGCTTATACTATAACAATAGCTATAATATATAAGACTTTTTTTATATATTAATTTTAGCCTTAACTAATACTAATAGCTAGGGCTATATAGCTAACTACCTAAAAAGAATAAGAAGATAAGATATTTTTTTATAACTCTATATAATAGGATATAACTACCTAATATAATGCGAATAACAGAAATAGATAGCTTATAGATTTTCTT
>NW_006916268.1:26800-27721 GCF_000464535.1 Endocarpon pusillum Z07020 | reverse complement strand
TTTATAAAGAACTTACTAGTATTTTTCTTATGCTTAGGCTCTTCCTAATCTGTTTTAATTCCCTTTTATCTAATTATATAATAATTATTTACTTTAATAATTAGGTAATCTTATAGTTTTTCTTAAAAAGTAATCTAACCTACTTTTAATTACTCTTTAAAGACATTTATTTAATTATTAAGGAACTTAAGTAAAAGAAAATCTTAATTAAAATATAATAATTACTTAAATATAAAGGGATTAGGAGTAATAAAATAGTAGACAATTATATTAATTATAATTAAAAGGATTATAAAAAGAAGAGTCTAGAAGCGCTAGGACTAGTCCTAGAAAAATAGAGTACAAACCTGCAGAATTACTAAGCTCTCCTTTTACGTTTCTCTTACAAATTGCAGGCTTTATGCTGGCTGACTAAAAGCACATAGTGTCCTGCTAACCTAGCTTAAGACTAGAGTAATCAGATTCAATGCCTTCTTCTTTAAACGCTGAGTACCTTCTGTGCCTAGCCCTCGCTGTAGGTGCGAGTTAGGGACCATGATAATACAGCACGTCCTCCTTTCCTGCCCTATATAGTCTCAGCTCTAGAGACGCGTCTTAAGCGACCACCTGTTTTCTGACATACAGAAGCTCCTTAATAGCTATAAAGAAGCGACCTAGACTATTCGCTTTATCCTTTAGACTAATCTGCTAGCCTAATTCTCCCTAGTCGTATATGACTCGCAAGTGATGCGCTCTTAAGTCATCTGACTTTACTGTTCTTCTTTATTAACTTCTTTCTACAGTTATATAAAGCCCTTAAAGCTTACTTTAAGTATACTGTCTCCTTAATTGTTATTTACTTTATAGCCCTTTATATAATTAAGGAGATAATATACTTAAAGTAAGCTCTAAAGACTCTATATAACTGCAAAAAGGAAGATC
>NW_006916268.1:0-25637 GCF_000464535.1 Endocarpon pusillum Z07020 | reverse complement strand
CTATATACATGTCCGTGCCCCTTATCTCGCTGAGGCCAGGTACAGACAACTGTGGGTACCTGTCGTCAGTGATGGCTAGAATAGCGGTGGGGAGCTGGGTCCGAGATGAGCTCTGTGAGCTATGGTCAGTGCCACAGGGAATATAGTCCTTGGCGTAAGTCACAGGAGGATTCGTAACATCACCCCCTCTTTATGTGCGAGCTCTTACAAGCGTAGGTCCTTGTGATGCTGTAGTAGGGCAGGGATTTTTATAGTGGTCTTGTAACAGTTAGGCTCTTGTGAATCTTCTTAAGCATTTCTGGGTGACTATAAACATCTGTGGGCATTCATAACTAGCTGTGGTTTCTTTGACTTGCTGCAGGCGCCCCCTTAAGAGGCCGGGTATTCAGGGCAATGTGGGACATGGCTATAACATTTATAGAATTCTCGTATAATCTTAGGGGCGTGAAGGAGGTAAGCTATAGGCTCCTAAGTCATTTTGTTATAGCCAGTTTATTTAACTCTAAACTAGAATAGTCTTCTTCTAAGAGCTCTTCTTGCTTCTAGAATAGTTTTAACTTCCTATTCTATTTTATTAGATATGTTATTACCTACTATAGGTCTCAAGGGAATATCTATATAACATAGTCTTAATAAAGTAATATAAAAAACAAGAAATATTCTTAGGAATAAAAGCAAGGCTAATTTATAAGCTATAGATCTTATAATTCGTTTAATCTTAAATAGGCTAATCTATTTATTATTAAGTTTCTTATATAGTTATTATATATAGATATTTCTAGTATTTAGTTATATTTTATCTTCTTTATAATATACTAGGGCAGGGTATTATCTTTAGTTTCTATTTATTATATTTATAGTTTTTGCTTAGCTCTAAACTAGTTCTGTATAACAATAATCTAAGAGTTCTTTTATAAATATTAAGATATCTTTTATATAAGAGTTAAGAGGGGTCTTAGCTTAATTAAAGCTTATCTTAAGATTAAAGCCTTTATTAGTAAAGAATAAAGACATACTTATAGATTCTAACTTATAATTATTTATAATAAATTTAGCTAATATAATTTATTTAGCCTAGTTGTCTTATATATAATTAATATAGCTTTATAAGTAAGTCTCTATTACTTAATTAACTTGTTCTGACTATTTATCTGTTTCTAAGTAATATATAGTAGATAGTTTCGCTTTAATACTTAGTCTTTTATATAGGCTATTCTAGAATTTACTAATAAACTATAGACTTTTATTAGATACTATTAACTTAGGGAGGCTATTTATTTATTTATTTGATTCTTATACTAATGTGGTCCTGGCCTAGGGCTGGTCTATGCAGGGGATACGTACAATTAAGAGTAGTTATAACTCTTAATAACAAATAAGAACTTTCTAAGAAAAAAACCTTACTACTAGTAAGTAGATGAGTTCTTTAGGGCGCTTTAATAATGTGCACAGGGCTCTGTAGCTGTAGTATAGTTAGGCGCAAAGTTGTTTAGCCGCAAACGAGAACTAAGGGAGGGCCCTAGCCTTCATTAGCCAAAGCGTTATTATCTTAAGGGCCTTTAGATCGTCGAGGAGACGGCGGTAATCTGTCGTGCTGGCGGCGGCGAGCATCTTGTGTCTGTCTGAGAGCAGCGGGCAGTCCATAACTATGTGTTGGGCAGTCTGTCTTCTCCAACCGCACCCACAGGATGGTGAGGGGATGTCTGGAACGTTCTGTTTGAAGAGGAAGTCTGCGAAGCCTATTTTGTTAGTCCTTAGCTGTGTGGTAAGAGAGCTTTGTGCCTTAGCTAGGCCTTGATGTATCCTTAATCTTTGCTTGCTGATTTCCTTACTCTGAGCAGGGCTTGGGGCTTACTAGAGTGCTGCTAAGTAGGCGCTTTATGACGATCGCTAGTTCTCTAACTAAGACGCTCTAACTATTTAGTAATAAGACTAGCGTTGTTGTCACACTTCTATAAGCAGTGTAGCCGCTTCTTATAAGGGTTTTTCTTATAGCGAGAAGCGTTCTAGGGCTTAGTTTAGCTTTGTCTCTATATTAAGCTTAAGAAGGCGTTATTTATGCCAGCTATGCTTTTTAGTACCTGGTGTTGTAGTAGCGTAGCAGAGGTGTCTCTGTTATAAGTCGAGCTTCTTAATAATCTAGAGACAGCTTTTGTGGATAAGTTGCCTTATGCTTGTGACTGTAAGTCTGTGACAAGAGTCTATTTGGATACTATTAAGTAGTAGCAGAAGGGGCGGGGAGTAAGTCTTCGCTTTAAGGATCAGGATAGGCGTGGCCTTGTAGGCCCTAGCTATCGCACGTAAGCACTTATTCTAAATAAGCAAGAGTTTAGTAGTATTTAATTTTATGTCTTATAACTTATTAGAAAGATGCCAAATAACTAATACGTAAATCATTACTAATTTAATAATAATGTTATAAATGCGTCTTATATATAAAAGAGAAGCGCTTTATATAAAAGTTAATAAAGCTATAAGCGTAAGCATCTATTAGGTTATCTTTTGGAGCACCTTTTTAACATAAGGGCCTTATTTTAATTAAGTATTAATCTAAAGTCTTAGTACTTTAATATTCGTTTTTGTTATTATTAGGGTGCTAGCTATATTAATCGTTTCTTCTATATTAAACTTCCTTAGGTTTCTTGTGAGGTAAATTAGCTTGTACTTTTGTAGCGCGAAGATAATGCTATAATAATAGGCCTAGCGTAAGCACTTATTATATAACTACTCTAGGCATCTATAGTTCTCCTCTATACTTTAGCTAAATGTAAGTATATTAATATTATTAATAAAGCTAAAAGCGCTTGCCTTAGTCCTTTAATAATTAGTAATATCTAATAGATCTGTGTTATAGAAGAGGTACAAAATAAGTAAGACTAGAGAGCCCTAAGGGATTTCTGTATAGACCTTGAATCTCTTAGACGTCTTATCGCTTATAGAGAGTGTAAAAGTCTTGTTTAATAGGAAGCTTACTACTTATTTAGTGATTATAGGAGGGATCTTACGCTTTCTTAGATTATAGAGTCTGTCTGAGAGCAGCGGGCAGTCCATAACTATGTGTTGGGCAGTCTGTCTTCTCCAACCGCACCCACAGGATGGTGAGGGGATGTCTGGAACGTTCTGTTTGAAGAGGAAGTCTGCGAAGCCTATTTTGTTAGTCCTTAGCTGTGTGGTAAGAGAGCTTTGTGCCTTAGCTAGGCCTTGATGTATTCTTAATCTCTGCTTGCTGATTTCCCTACTCTGAGCAGGGCTTAGGGCTTGCTAGAGTGCTACTAGGTAGGCGCTCTATAATGATCGCTAGTTCTCTAACTAAGACGCTCTGACTATTTAGCAATAGGACTAGCGTTGTTGTTGTGCTTCTGTAAGTAGCGTGGCCGCTTCTTGTAAGGGTTTTTCCTATAGTAGAGAGCGTTCTAGGGCTTAGTTTAGCTTTGTCTCTATATTAAGCTTAAGAAGGCGTTATTTATGCCAGCTATGCTTTTTAGTACCTGGTGTTGTAGTAGCGTAGCAGAGGTGTCTCTGTTATAAGTCGAGCTTCTTAATAATCTAGAGACAGCTTTTGTGGATAAGTTGCCTTATGCCTGTAACTATAAGTCTGCAATAAGAGTCTATTTAGATACTATCAAGTAGCAACAAAAGAGGCAGGGAGTAAGTCTCCGCTTTAAGGACCGGGATAGGCGTGGCCTTATAGGCCCTAGCTATCACGCGTAAGCACCTGTTCTGGATAGGCGAGAGTTTGGCAGTATTTGATTTTGTGCCTTGATGCCAAATAACTAATACGTAAATCATTACTAATTTAATAATAATGTTATAAATGCGTCTTATATATAAAAGAGAAGCGCCTTATATAGAAGTTAATAGAGTTATAAGTGCGAGCATCTATTAAGTCATCTTTTAGAGCACCTTTTTAATATAAGAGCCTTATTTTAGTTAAGTATTAATCTGAAGTCTTAGCACTTTAATATTTATTTTTGTCACTATTAGAGTGCTAACTATATTAATTGTTTCTTCTATATTAAACTTTCTTAGGTTTCTTATAAGGTGAATTAGCTTATACTTTTATGGCATAAAGATAACGTAGCGCGAAGATAATGCTATAATAATAGGCCTAGCGTAAGCACTTATTATATAACTACTCTAGGCATCTATAGTTCTCCTCTATACTTTAGCTAAATGTAAGTATATTAATATTATTAATAAAGCTAAAAGCGCTTGCCTTAGTCCTTTAATAATTAGTAATATCTAATAGATCTGTGTTATAGAAGAGGTACAAAATAAGTAAGACTAGAGAGCCCTAAGGGATTTCTGTATAGACCTTGAATCTCTTAGACGTCTTATCGCTTATAGAGAGTGTAAAAGTCTTGTTTAATAGGAAGCTTACTACTTATTTAGTGATTATAGGAGGGATCTTACGCTTTCTTAGATTATAGATTAATTATTAATGCAATACTGTATTAAAGGCGCCTGCTATATTTATACTTAGTAAAGAAGCCACCTTGTCTCTCTCTTAGTTCTAGACTATATATATCTATTCAGTAAAGAGCTCTAGTGCTGCCTCAGTTAAGCGGTTGCCCCTTACTCTTATCTGTGTCTCTAGAAGAGCATTATATTACTTAGTTAAGAAGGTAATTCATTACGCTATAATAGACTTTAGCGTCTTGCTTATTATGTTAAGCAAGGCTATTAGTCTATAGGCCTTAGGAGATGAGTAATCCGGTTTATTAGGTTTTCTTAGAGCTAGTATATAGGCCTCCTGAAAAGCATAAGGGTGGTATTCTAGCAACGTGCAGGCAGAGAATAAGTGGGTAAGCGCGGGTATAAGCTGGTCGATACAGGCCTGAAGGATTTTGTTAGAGATCCTATCAGGGCCTAGGGCTCTGTCTGCCCTTGTGCGCTAAATAGCGTTCTATACCTCCTCTTTAGTAATGACTATAGGGCAGTAATGTGCCTGCGGGTATACCGCGTCTTCGATATTATTGAGCAGTGCCTCCGGTAGAGGCAGGAAGAAGGCGGCTTTAAGCACCTTAACCTGGTCGTTAAAGGTGTGTGTTATAACGCCCTAGGTTGCTAGTGGTATAAACTTAGGGGAATTATGTAAGTGATAACTATTAGCTCTTGCCTATTTAGCGAGTTTCTATAGACCCTTAAGGTCGTTATAAGTGTGTTCAATTCCTGTTCTAAAGTTGATCTGCTTAGCTTTATTAATAGCTCACTTTTTGTAGTTGTTAGCTTGTTAATATCGCGCTTAGTCCTCTTCTTGTCTTATTAATATCTATACGCAGTAAAGTTAACAGGTATTCCTTACTACCTCTAAGCACTCTGGGGTCCAGAAAGACTTATTATAGGTATTCTGTCGTGCTTATAGAACTACTTCGCTAATAATCTTATTAAGATGATCTTAAATCTCTGCTATATAGGCGTTAATTGTCTTAGGCGTGTTAAGATACCTCTTTAGTAGTGCTGTTATAGTCATTTCTGTTACCTTACTTATATTAATAAGCTTTTAGGCCTTCCTTGGCCTCTTTGTATAAGGCGTGCTCTTTATGCGTAACTGAGTTAAGAGAAGGAGGTAGTCGGCTGATTAGCATAAGTCATGTTTTACTTAGTAGTAATCAAGTTGTAAGGTTAATAGGGCAGAAATAAATACTAGGTCAATAGTTAAGCGGAGGCCCCTCGTCTTCTAGGTGACAGTGCCTAGGGGAAGAACTAGTTCTAGTTTAGCGTTAGTAATAAGATTAATTAATTACTCTACTGCTTTATGCTTAGTGCTGCATAAGGTTCCGCTCTAATATAGATGATGTAAGTTGAAGTCCTCTAGTAAGACATGCTCCCCTAGCCTGACTAGAAGGTTATAAAGCGCTAATATCGCAGGGAGCGCCTTTGTTACTAAGTATAAGGCGGGTAATCTGCTATACACATTATAGATGTGTATTATTATTAGCTTGCTACTGAAACATGTTCGAATTGCTAGTAATGCGATGTCAGAAGATTCGTAATAGATCTCCTAGCTATTGATGTCTATGTTGTCTTTAATATAGAAGTATACGCTAGTGTCTTCTCTCAGGTTATAAAGCAGAGTGAAGCCTCTTCTGTAGGCGTTAAGCGAGGTATATATTTGTAAGTTATGCTATAGCTCCTAAATAACTATAATGTTATAGTTAAGAATATAGTCGTCTTCAAAAAGTAGGATTATAGTGTCTACTCTCTCCTTTCGCATGTTATACTGTAGAATTAATAGAGTTTTAGTGTCTAATATATTATAACTTCTTTATTAGGGTCATTCTCCTAAGAATTATTAGGGCCTATAGTAGTAAGCTTTCTAGGCGGGCAGCTGCATTTAGCCTTAATAAAGGCCTTATCCTTGGATTCAGCGTCTATAAGGCGCTAAAGGCTATCGCTTCTTAGGCGCCTTATTAGCAAAGTTAAGGATATTACTATGCTGTTATTGCAGCTAGAGTCTGTTAAGTCGCTAGCGGGACTTATGCGCTTAGTAGCCCCTGTCAGAGCGTTCTAAGGCTCTATAAAGGGTAAGGCATTTTGATAAGGTTAGGTCCTTAGTTGTTTATTCTTAATCAGACATAGTTTCTTAGCCTGTCTTACCTTATAAGAGGGCGACCATGCTTAGTGCTCTAGCTACGCGTAGATCATATAATAGTAGCGATTTGTAGCCTCTTTGTTAGAACACTTCTTAGTGTTATAAGAAGCCGCGTAATACCTGTAACATATAAGTTGTTTACACTGCTTGCTTAAGTGTCTATAACCTTGACAATTATAGCACTAGGTTAGGCGGCTATATGCGAACTATTCGTAGTGCTTGAGCTCGTAATCAATCACAAACCCCTTAGTTAGCATTTAGTTCACCATCTCAGCAGTTTCTACCTTGATCAGGAGTGAGGAAAAAGTCTTCTTGTCTTTGATCGCCTTGGCTGACCAGCCTATCTTGACAATCTTGATGTCTTTATATAGGCTGCCGTTAAGCGCCTGTAGCCTTTCGATCTCTTCTGGCTGTTTAGTAGTATCTACCCTGTTTACCCGGATGCTGTGTATTATGACTACAAAGGTACGCCGCCAAAGCGCCGCCGAAGTCCCTACTACCTTGATCTATTCTGTATCTTTTAGGAGGGCAGCTTTTGCCTCCTTAGATGAGGCTGTAACCTTGATGTCCTCATTTCCTATTCTGTTCACCTCTATAAGTCCAGGGGCCGCTTTCTTGATCCTTTCCACTAGTACCTTCGCTTCCTTCTTGCGCACTATACGCTTCTCTATTTTATCAGATATCTTGATTATGATTTCCTTCTCCCCTTTTCTGGGGGCGTTGCCTGTCTGTGCTAGGCGATAAGGGGCGGTGAGTCTCAGGGAGCACTATGTCTCGTCGTTGGCTATGTTTTACTTCGCCGCCGCAGCGTATGACGCTTTTGGGGGGCGTGCTTCCCGGTGAGGGTTCGCCTGAGGTAGTTTCTGTTCCTCGATCTTCGTTAGCCTGTCCTCTATACTTTGGAGGATCGCCTCAGTGGATCTCGTTGGTCCCTTATCATCTCGGGCGCCCCTGGCGTCCTGCCCCCTTCCTTCCTCTAGCAGCTCCCGCGCTTTGTATAGTATGTGCAACACCTGCGTATTGCCGTCGCTATTGTTCTCTTTCTCTGCTAGGTAGTCTGAGATGTTACTAATCGCTTTGTCTTACCAAGTGTCTATAATCTAATCGCTATATTGATAAAGAAGTTTTTACTCTTAGGGAGGCTATAGCTATAAATAATAAAGTAAATAAATATTCTAACTAGATATTTTATTTTTATGTTATAGCAGGGCATTAAGTGTCTCTTCTTAGTTAATTAGTCTGTCAAGACCTAAATACTTATAATGCTAGAGAAAATACTATTAGATTTAAAGAGGGGTCTGTAACAAAATCTATAACTAGGTGTTACTACTGTTTCTTAAGCAGCTCTAGTGCTTATAGTTAACCTTAGCGCTTATAAGAGGGTTTTATATGATAGTATATAGGATATTTAGCTAGCTATTCCTTTATTAAGTCTATTATCTTTAGCTAATAGAATTATTATTATAGGATTTTGTAAGTCTTTATAAGGCCTAAGTAACTAGTTATTAGCTATTATAACATTCATTAATACAGCAGAGTCTTAGTTCTTCGTTTTCGAAAATCTATAGGTGTTATTAGTAATATAGTTTATTATTTTCTACTAAATAGTTAGCTAACATAACTATAAAAGACCTTCTAATCCTAGACAGGACTTGTTAGCAGGTTACTTAACAAGGATCTTCTTAGGCAAGATTCTGGTATATAATAGTAATATCTTCTTCTAAGATGATTTAGGGCTATAGGTTTATTATATACAAGGCTATAATGTTATCTGTAATTATATTAAGGCCTTCTCTTAACTTAAGTAATCTCTTATAGCAGCATAGGATTCTTGTAAGTCTAATTAGACAGATAAAAACAGGTTCTAATATCTAGAGATCTAGATTCTTTTTAGTAGCTTTGTCTTATAGTCTGCGAGATAATCCATCTATATAGCACTGTAACCCAGGGTAATACTTAATTATAAAGTTGAAACAAAAGAGGAACTTGCTCTAACAGGTTTATTAGCAGGATAGTTATTTAGACGATATAAAGTATTTAAGATTCCTGTAATCTGTTATAACTTATACAGGTTCTTAGGACTCTTCTAGCTCTAGGCGCTATTCTTCAAAAGCATAGACTATAGCTATTAGTTCTTTGTTATAAATCTTGTAGTTGCTCTTAGCTAGGGCATGTTGCTTTAAGAAGTAGGCTATAGGTTACAAAATCCTTTTATTATTAGGTTAAAACAGGACTCTTTTACACATGTTATCTAAGGCGTTAGTCTCTATAGTACAAAGTAAGTCAGAGTCAAAGTACTGTAGAACTAAGGAGCTTATAAACATGTTTTTTAGCATCTAAAACGCTTTTTTAGCTTCCTCTTCTTAGTTAAAAGAAACGTCTTTTTAGATAAGCTTGATCAAGAGTAAGGCTATCTTTAAGAATCCTTTAATAAATTAATAATAGAAATTCACAAATCCTATAAAACTTTGTATATCTTTCACATTATTAGGCTTCTCCTAATCTTGAATCATAGTTATCTTCTCTAGATCTATATATATTTGTCCGAGTTTGTTATTTTCTAAACAGCTCTAAATAATTATTCCTAAGTATTTTGTCTTATAAACTTTGAATTCGTATTTTCCTATATCAAGTTATAGTTTAGCAACAGCTAATTTGCCTAGTATTATCTTTATATATTAGTAGTACTCTTTTAGTAAGTTGCTAAAGATTAGAATATTATTAAAATATGCTAAGACAAATTAGTTTAGGATATCCTTTCCTAAGGTATTATTAATATAGTTTTAAAAGGAGGCTAGAATGTTGCAAAGGCTAAAGAGGACTATATTCTATTTATATAAGCCTGTATATATATAAAAGACTATTTTCTATTTATCCTTATAGGCTATTCTGATTCTGTAAAAGGTAGTAATAATATCTAACTTAGTATACTATATAGCTTTGCAGAGCTTATCTAGGGTCTCTTAAATTAGGGGAATCAGGTATTTATTCTTAACTATAATAGTATTTAAACCCTAGTAATCTACACAAAACTGTAGACCTCCTCTAGGTTTCTTAACAAATAAGACTAAAGCAGTAGTAAAGGACTTAGATACGCGAATAAAGTTCTTTAATAGATAGTCCTTTAGTGTTTTATCTAAGACCTCTAATTCATTTCTAGATATACTATATAAGGCTCCGAACAGTAGTTTAATATTTGGTAATAACTTAATCTTATAATTTACTCTAAGGCGGTATAGTAGAAGCTTATTAGTAACAGCTTTATCAAATAAAGACAGGAACTTGTAATATTACTTAGGAAGTCTAGTCTAGGGATTTATAATTTCTTTAGGTTTTAGGGCCTTCTTAATATCTCTTAATAATACTATAAAGACTTTATAGTCTCTTTGTTTGCTTAGATAATTAAAGGCTATTACTCTTATTATAATTAGTGTTATAGTTATATTTATAGCTTTTATTTGTCTCTAGACTTAAGGTTTATTATTCTATGCTCTTTATATAGCTTCAAAAGTAATAAGGTATCCTTTGTTCTTCTAAAAGCAATAATTATAGTAATATTCTATATTATATATAATAGTCTTTAGTACTTAATCTATCATCAGATTATGTTATTTAAGCTAGGGCATTCCAAGAATAATATTATATTTTAGTTTAGGGATGACAAATATTAATAGGACTTTTTAATAGATATTAAAAGATACAGAGAATAAAGGAACTTTAGCAATATAGATTATTATAAAAGTCTAATTATTAAAGCCTACTATAGTTCTTTGACTTTCTAATTTTTTATAAGAGAAGAGTTATACAAAAGCTTTATTAATATATACTATTATAGAATAGCTAAAATTAATTAGGGCTTAATATTTAAATTATTTAATGCTATATTTAATTAAAAGGCACTTAGAATTAAAAGGAAGGTCTGCTAAATATAAAGAAATAGAACCTAATTATATTACTAGGCTATCTATTATATTAGTAGCAACTAACCTCTTTTTAGTCCCTTAAACATAACTTAGTTTAGAGTTACTTTATTTAATAACTTTATATTAATATAATTACTAAACGAAGGAAGAAGGATAAAGGAGGCTAAGATAATAAATGTAATTACTTGTAAGGTTGCTAGAGTAAACACTAGAGTTAAGGACGCTATAGTAGGCGTAAAAGAGATAGTATAAAGGTTGCTTTGTAACTTTGGCTTTTCTGAGCATATATTAGCTTTGTAATCCAGGCCTATATAATAGTAATAAAGGCTTAGATTACATCAATGTTCTTATTTAGCTTTATATTTGTTAGAGGCTTTGTAGACTAAGTAATCTATATCTATAAGGTTATAGGAAACAGGGGCAGGCGTAATAAGATAAGCAGAGGCTGGAACTAAAATAATTAAACTTATAAGCGGCTTTTATAACTTGGTTATCTATTATAATAGCATAGTATGTAATAGGTTATCTTACTAAGTATACTCTTAGATAAAGGCTTTATATAATATATCTCTAACGTTAACTATAGCTAGCTTCTCTATAAGTTCCTTAGATAGTATAAGTTAGAGCAGTCCCTTAAGACTATAGTCCTGAAATAGCGTTCTTCTAGTGGTCTGCTTAAATTCTAGATAGAGTAGAATTCGGAGAAGGGTTAGTATGTTTGCCTTATCTTTATAAGATAGCAAATAGCAGAGTACTCTAGGTTAGCATTACTAAAGTTAAGCTTTAGTTCTTTAATTAGATCTACCTAATCTAGATAAATTCCTTTATTAACGTTATTTAAAGCAACATCTAAGGCATCATCGTTAAAAGAATATATAATAAATACGTAATATAGACATAAAGTATTTATTAGTATTAACTCTGAATTTTAAAGTAAGGCTTACCTTAAACCTTTCTAGATCTTTATAGGTATTAGGCCCTAAGCTACTAAATATAAGAACGTCTATAGTCTTTTCTGACTTTGTAAGTATATACTAGAGTTATTAATTCTATTATAGAATTATAACTATTATTAATAAGGTCTAGACTATTAGGTCTTAAATTAGATCTTAGGCTAAGTACTTAGAGGGCTAGAGAGTATAAATTAGAGCCGGACTATACATAAGGATAGGTATATAAGAGAGTTCTTATAAGTTAACTATATCATTATTAAGACGTATCCAAGTATTAGTTATAGCTTCTGCAAATAAAAAGAACTTAAGGGAGATCTCAGACTCTTTTAAGGAGGAAAGGATGTAGAACAAAATAAAAGAAAGAGAGGCAGTAGTTCTTCTACTATCTAGACTAAGCAATAAGAAATAATAACAAAGAGAAAGTAGGTTAAGGCGGACCTAAGAACTAAAAGATAAAAATAAGTGGGACGCTTTGTAATATTAGGAGAGCTATAGTTGGGCCTAATATATAAGATGAAGCGTAGAGAAAAGGAAACGAAAGTAGGAATATAACGCTTTATATACATGTCTATGCCCCTTATTTTGCTGAGGCTAGATACAGACAACTATGGGTACCTGTTATCAGTAATAGCTAGAATAGCGACAGGGAGCTAGGTCTGAGATGAGCTCTGTAAGCTATAGTTAGTGCCACAGGGAATATAGTCCTTGGCGTAAGTCACAGGAGGATTCGTAACATCACCCCCTCTTTATGTGCGAGCTCTTACAAGCGTAGGTCCTTGTGATGCTGTAGTAGGGCAGGGATTTTTATAGTGGTCTTGTAACAGTTAGGCTCTTGTGAATCTTCTTAAGCATTTCTGGGTGACTATAAACATCTGTAGGCATTCGTCACTTTTCTTAAGAATCAGAATTATTATTAATAATTAATAAGTTTTAAAAATTATAAAGAATAGATATTTTGTTATTTATATACTTAGCTTATAGCTCTTATAGTCTATCCTAAAAGAAATAGCTAAACAGCTAAGAAGAAAAGAATACTAGTTTTGTTATACTTTTATAGCCACTTTAGCAGATTTTATAAACCAGATACAACATAAAGAAATAACTCTGTCGTCTAAGGTCTCTCTCCTTCTAACGAAATAAGCTCAACAGAGAAGCTTCTTAGGCCTTCTCTGGATGTTCCAAGTCTCTCTCTTACGAACAGGGTCAATTAGCTTATATGATAGCCAGTAAACGAAGCAGAGCACAAATAAAGTTCGGCTTAAACAGAATAAGTGTAACGGAGAGCACTAAAGAAAGGATGTGGCAGTTCAGCAGCCTGGCGTACTTGTTCAATTAAAGGAAGGATGGGATAAGCTGGGTAAGAGCCTATCTGACCTATTCAAGAGAAGTATAGCTTGCTAGAGCTGCCTCCTTACTTACCTATTTAGTAATCGCGAAGCCGGGCTTATAACCTGTTAAAGTTCTTACTCTGTGGTATGTTATGCATTCTCCTATCTAGGTTTTCTAGTAACTACCTAAAAGGGATTTCCTATGCTAAGGCACAGGAAATCAGGGCATGTGACGCGCCAGAGTAGCGCTAAGCCGCTTTAGGATTTGGCTGTATATGTACAGCCAAATCCTCTTGGCAGTTACAGTAGCTTGCGCTGCCCTGCAAGGAGGTTATGCTGCCCTGCAAAGAGGTCGTTAGCTATACGGCCGTACCAGTATTAAGCTGTACTACTTGATATATATAGCTAAAGTATATAAGTTTATACTTATTAAAGTAAAATTTAGATTTATACTTTTCTGCTTATAATTAGTACTTCTTATAAATTTTTACTAGCTTTAAATAGTTTTATTTTGTGCTTTTACTATATATAAGAATATTAATATTATTTATAAAGCTTATAGCACTTATATAAAGACAGATATTCTTATAGCTTTTTAAGAGGTCTGCATTATAAAAGAAATATAGAATTAGGGAGATTAATAATCCCTGAGGGATTCTGTTAGGATGTAATCTTAGTCTGACACTAGGGGAGACCCTTAGTACGAATCAGAACTAACTTAGTAACTTCTGATCTAAGTAATTGCTGATCTTAGCAAATCCGAGATCAGAGCTAAGAGAGACTCTTAGCTTGTAGATATAAGCTGGCCCTTAAGAAAGCTAAAGAGTCTAGCGTTCTATCTTGTATTAAATAGAAGGCTACTATTATATACTTGCTTACGCACTGCTCCTCGTATGCAACACATATGCAAACCCTATGCTTAGCTATTCTAATTAGAATCTATTTATCTTATCAAAGTTCCTCTACTGCCCGCCTGTCCTCTGGGTAGCCCTCTGACATTTAGAACGCTTTACTTTATAGGCCGCTCAGTAGAGATCCTTTAATATAGTCGAAACTCGCTGTAGAACTAATACCATAGGCACTAAGGAAAACAGACTCAATAATAATATGAATATCAATAGCAATAATACTAATGACGCTAGTGAGCCTTCTAGCACCTCTGGTAATGATGACGTGCAACAGGAGACTCTTAATAAACGCTATAAGCGTATCTGAGACTAAGTCTGCCAGAAAAGAATCGAAGAAGTAATTATTATATTAGAAGAGAAGCTCGCAGGCGGAACGCCTGCTAAACACATAAAGATTACAGGTATTATCTATCGTCTAAAATAGGCCGCCTCCTCTAATCCTCTTAGTGCTTCTTTAGCATCCCCTTTTTGTCCTGCCAAACTACTTTATTTTAAAGATAGAAGCCTTAAAGAGGCAGCAGACTATAAAGTAAGCTAAGATATCTATATTTAAGTTATTTTACCTAAGACTAATAAAGAGCTTATAACATATATAGTTACTTATCTACTAAAACACGTATAAGACATATAGGATCTAAAGAATATTACTATTAATACTTAGCTAAAGTATATTAAGTAGTGCTAAGACCTAGTTATTAACCTTGTGAACTATATATATTATATATTAATATAGTTTAAGAAGATAAAATAATGACTTAATCAAGTTATATAAGAACTTATACAAGTTATTAAAGAACTAGAAAAGGACGTGCCCTTTATAATAAAGAATAAGGAGAAGGCCTAGGTCCTATTTAATTACCTTAATACTAATATATATAGAGAAGTCTTACAAAAGAATAAAACTATTATATTCTATAAGCAGGTTATTATTACTATATAGTATCAAGAGGAATTAATATAGCAGAATAAGGGCTAGGAGAAAGGTAAGTACTACTTTAAATAAGCTAATAGCTCTTCTAGCAGGTTATCCGCATATAAAATGTATAGGTTTTGTAGCTGATTAGGCGGAAAGGCATCTGCTAAGAAAAGGGACTATTCCTAAAAGAGCAAGTCTTCTTAAAATAGCGTGATTTACTATAATTATAATAAGCTAGGTTATCTAGCTAGGGACTACAGAAAGCCTAAGTACTTTAATAAAGAGAAGACCCCCTTATCTAATAGCTCCTTAAAAAACTAGATACTAATGTTATAGCAGTATTAGTAGTATTAGGAAGAGACCTAAAAGACGCAGACTTCTTACAGTATATAGTAGTCAAGTTGGCCTTATACAGAGAGTATAGTATTCGCACGTTATTCACACTCTTAAATACAAGCGTGTAAAGAAACTTTCTATTACAAAAAGTAGCACTTAAAGAAGGTTTCTGAGCTAATCCTATATTTATTAGTATAATAGCTATAGATAGCTATTCTATTATTATATATAATAAGTATATAATAAAGGCAGAAGTCACAGATTCTTAAGGAGAATTATATACTTCTGACGTTAACTTTATAGTAACTAATATTAAGAGATATAATGCTATCCTTAGTTAGCTATAAATCTATAAAGTAGATTTTGATTATCAGTTCAAAAGGCGTAAATAAAGCTATTATAAGAGTAAAATAGTTTATAAGATAAATATAACAGAGTTATTTAACCTTAAGAAAATTAGGGCCCTTATTTATACAGTATTCTTATACCCTACGAATAATATACGAAACATATATATAGAGCTTAACTCTATTAATATAATTAATATATAGCTACTAAAGGAGTATAAGGACTATACAGACGTCTTCTTAGAAGAAAATGTATCAAAATTCCTAGAAGCTACATATATAGAGTACTTGATTTCTATAATAGAAGGAGCGAAAGTCTTCTATAGGCTTATCTACTCTTTCTTTATAAAGAAGCTATAAGTCCTATACAAATACCTTAAGAGTAGCCTAGAGAAGGGGTGGATTCGCCACTCTGAGTCTCTAATAAGGGCTCTAATTTTATTTGTCCTAAAGAAGAATAGTAGCTTATACTTATACATGAATTATTATAGTCTAAATCAGGTAACTATCTAAAATAAGCATCTGCTATCTTTAATTTATAAAACGCTTAATTAACTAAGCAGAGCAAGACGTTTTATAAAGCTAGATCTTTGTGATACATATTATAGAATACACGTTAAGAAGGAAGACTAGTAAAAGACTGTATTTTATACACGTTATAGCCACTTTAAGTATACAGTTATGCTATTTAGGTTAATAAATACGCTAGCCACATTCTAAGCCTATATTAATAAGTCATTAAGAGTGCTACTAAATATCTCTTATATAGCATATTAAGATAATATCTTAATCTATAACATAAAAGAAAAGAAGCACATAAAGTATATACAAAAAGTTCTTAACAGATTACATAAGTTCAGCCTCTATATTAAATTATTAAAGTGTCTCTTCTTAATTTAAGAAGTAAAGTTTCTTAAGTATATTATAAGAATCGAAAGCATATTAATAAACAAATATAGGGTTATTACTATTATAGATTAGCTAACTCCTATAACGTACTAAGAGATTTAGGTCTTTATAAGGTTTACTAACTTCTACTAATAATTTATTATTAGATATTCTGTAATTATTGCCCTTATAACTAATCTCTTAAAAGGAATAAAGAAGAAAAAAAATTATAGTTCTTTTATTTAGATTATTAAAGTAGATAATACTTTTTATATATTTAAAGAGTACTTTATAAGTGCTCTTTTATTATAATACTTTAATCTTAAGAAGCCTAATTAAGTAGAATCTAATACTTTAATTATAAGAATATTAGGGATATTCTTATAACTTAATAATAAAAGTATAGGCTTTAAACGCTTAGTATAAAAGCTAGTAATCTTTTATTTAAGAAAATTAATCTTTACAAAGAAAAACTATATTATAAGAGATTAGGAGATATTAGTAATAATAGAATTCTTCTTGTATTAGAGGTATTATTTTGAATTACTTATGTTTTTACTATATAAGTCTTATATAATTATTATAATTTATAATTATTTATAATAATAAAAGTATTAAATAAATATTAAGTACGCTAGATAGTTAAATTAGCTATTTTTGATTTTATTATTATTTATTATAAGAATAAAGAGAACTCTGCTAACACGCTCTTAAAAAGGCTAGATTATATAATAATAGAAGAAGAAGAGAAAAATCTCTTTAGAGATCTTATTCTAAGCAGAATAAGGACAGAGGAGTCCTTAAATACTAATTATATTTAGGAAGGAGACCCCCTAATTATAAGAGTTCTTATACAGAACATATTAAAACAGCATATAGACCGCATAATAAGAGATTAGAATATATTACTAAGACCTACTATAGAAGGTTAGCGTAACGCACATAATATATATATGAATCACGTACGAAGAGAGATTGTCTCTTTAGAGAGAGAAGAAAGCTCCTAAAGAGAAGAAGCAAACGTAACTTCTATAGTATCGCCCTATAACATTATCTCAAATGTTCTTACTAGTTACTTCCTTACGCTGTAGTCAAGGGACGTCTTCTGTTAGCGAGGGGCCTAGAAGAACTCTCTTAATAGTTAGATAAAAGAAAGACTATTTCAGAGTAGATAGACAACTAACTAATAAAGTCTTATTCAATGTAAGAGATTAGTTTATATCCTTAAAGACTAGGCTACTAAAATAAAGATCTTGCGGGCCAACTATAATAACCTATAATAGGGAAGATATTTTAGGCTAAAGAGAATATAAAAAGTTATATAAAGAGCTATTAGTAGCTATAAATAACACAGTTTATAAAAGACTATATATATTTATATAATATTTATTAAAGAATAAAGGCTCTAAGGCATAAGTTATATAGCTATGTTATTCTATTACTATAATTAAAGAAATTATAGCAAAATATATCTATAGATTTTATTATAAGCTTATCGTCTTTTCTTTACAAGAGAAAAATATATAATATAATACTAATAATAATAAATTAATATTTAAAAATAGTTGCTAATAAAAGTAGTATTTTCCTAGTTTAGAATGCTAAAGTCTATTATTAGTAATAAAGAGATTATATTTATATTAAAATACTAAGGCATACTTTATTATTACTTAGTAGTAAAAAAGTACTTATTAATTACGTTTCACTTATAAATTAATAATTAGACAGAAAAGATAAATTAAACACTTAAATATTATCTTTATTATTATATTAATTATTAATAAGACAACTAGGTTTAATACCCCTTGCTAAGGTGGGGCCACCCAAACTAATGTGACGGCATCGCCTCGGGCCTTCCACATTCATGGGTGTAAAGGGTCAAGAAGGATGCCACTCAGATCCGCAAAGGCACATGAGACACTAAGACTTAAGAGAACAGTTTAAGAAGGCAAGAAGATATAAGCTAGAACTTAAGAGTTAATAGCAAAGTATTATAATCTAAAGAAGAAGGGCAGATCTTACAAGATAAGTAACGAAGTTATGCTTTCTTTATAATATATTCGTATGTAAAAAGTGTAATAGCTTGAAACTAGAACAAGTCAATAGTCTATAAATTACTAAAACGAAAGCTAGAGAATCTATCTATAATATAGCTATACACAGATTTATATACTCTAACGCTAGCAAGTGAGGCCTGTATATGCGTAAGCCACACTATAGGCCACAGAGCATTCATAGTTCCTAATCCGGCCTCCTGTTATATAGTGAAGTTTAGGCTTCCCTAATTAGGTAAGGCAAACCTCTTTATTCGTAATCCGTCCGGATAGCTTATACGCTTTAATAAGCGCCCTATAGCAGGAGTTTGCTTGCTGCTGCAAGTCAGTTATAGGTGTTGCCTCCTAAGTATATAGCTAGCACATGTATTTCCTATGCTATAGCAGAGGAAATGCATTATTTATTATATTATCCTTTCTTCTAAAAAAAAATTAATTACCCTTAATTAAGAACACAAGAAAGTAAGTCTACTTTCATCCTAATATTGCTAAGCTTAATAATTCCTTATTTGGTTAATCTAATATTTAACTATATATATATAGCTAAATTTATTATATAATATCTTTATTAGATTTTCTGTACTCAGCCTTAAATTAACTAATTAGGCACCTCTTTTGCTAGGTACCTTTCAAAATAATCCTTAAGCAGGTCTTCAAAGCCCTTAAAGTTTGAGATAAGGTAATAGGTCAGGTCCTCTAGCCAGCCTACTCATCTTGCTCGTACCTTTCATGCTTTGCCTACTCTCTTAACGTTGACTATATCTTGTAGGTACTCCTGCCCTAGCAAAGGGTTAGCAGGGTCCTTAGTCAGTAGTAATATATAAAATATATTATAAATCCTTATTAATAAGGGCAGTTTTAAATGAAAACTCTGCCTAAGCCTCTTTATAACAGGGAATAGCCTAATCTATTTTAAATCAAGTTTCTTATAAGGTTTTGTTGTGCTAATATTCTTTATTAATAGCTAGACCTTATCTCCTTCGAAATCGATTTCCTAGTAATGCTTATTCGCCTGCTCTTATTGCTGTAACTATATAGTCTTTAGATACTTTTGTACTTATTTTTAAATCTTCCTTATTAGTTTTATTAAGTCTTTCGCCTTTTTTAAGACTATATATGTCCTTATTATCTCTGTAGATTTAGGCTTATTAAAGCTTATTCTTAACTAATATTTATATATAATTATAAATAATAAGAGCTAAGTAGATTCTAATATAATTATATTTATAGCAAATTTAGTACTTAAAAAAAGATTATTCTAATTATCTTATACAAAATCTATATAAGCCCTTAAGTATTATTTTATCTCTATATTAAAGACTTTTATCTAGCTATTTATTTATAAATAATAAGCTATAAATAACTTTACTTTAACTCTTAAGATTTAGTACTATTATTTTTATATTTTGCTAGCAAATTATAGCCCTTAGTTAGATATAATTATCTAAGAAAGCTTATAAAGCTTCTATATATTTCTGTATAGTATCTTGGCTATCTTCTCTATAATTGTGCCCTTCTTTATAGCTATATAAGAAATATAGTAGTGTTCCTTATATAGCATTTTAGTTATCTCTTTTAAAGTTATGCCTTCCTCTATAGCTATATAAGGAATATAGTAGCATTTCTTACTTAATTAATTAATAATTATTAGAATAGAGCGTTATAATCTTTTAATATTAGTAATTTTGTAATAAAATCTATTAAGATATCCTGCTAAAGGCGCTTAGAAATTAGAAGAGGTTATAATAGGTCTGTAAGAAGCTAATATACAGGTTTAGTCCTCTTACAGACATAATAATTTTATAAGAATTTCCTAACTAATATATATCTATTTAAGATATATAATATCTATTATTTATAATAGCCTTCCTTATCTTTATATAGCCTGAGTACCTAGTCTCTTTACTCTTTGATCTCTTGAATCACATCTATTATTATTACTATTAGTATTACTAGTTTTTTTTATATTATAGTACTCTTTCCTTGTCTTTATAATTTTAAATATTATACCTAAATATATTTTCTTTTTTAGGTTCTCTACTTGTTTCTTTATCCTAATTATATTAAAAGTCTTATTAATCTAATTCTCTTTCTTTATCCTCTTTTAGAGCGGTAAATCTTCCTTCTTTAGTAACATCTATATTACTGAGATCTTTAGGTTGTCTTTTATCTTTTTAGACAATATATCTAATTATAAAAGGGTCTAATACAGATTAGGATCCTTCTTCGCTCTTAAGATCTTAGTTTCTCTTTAAGTTAATGCGTTAGCTTTTCTGTTAGCAGCTCTTAGGTGATATCTGATCTTGAAGTTATATTAAGATAATAATTCTGCCTAGTATGCTTGCTAATGTATTAGCTTTTTTATTAATATAAAATACTCTAGAGCCTTATAATTTATAAGTATTTAGACAGGATCCTTTCTTAATAAGCGTAGCTCTAATAATTATTCCTTAAAATAATAAATAATAGTTAGCAGTTCCTTATTATAAATTATGTAATTATGCTCTACTAGTGTTATATTTATTAAGAAGAATATTACAGGATAGAGTTCTTTATCCTCCTCTTATTATAAAAGCACTCTACTAACTATATAGTCGCTTGTATTATACTCTATAATTATTTCTTTCTTAGAGTCGAAATAAGCAAGGACTAGCTCCTTTAAAACGAGGTTCTTTAGAGCCTAAAACATCTTAATATAGTAGTCATTATAAGTGCGCCTTATATCCTTCTTTAACAGGTTATTTAGCGGCCTTACTACTTTGCTAAATCCTAAGCAGAATCATTAATAGAAGTTGACAAACCCTAGGAATCTTTGTATCACGCAGACATCTCCTAGGTTAGGTTTCTCTTACTCCTGAATAACTTGTACGCGCTCTAGATTTATCTAAATACCCTTTAGAGTCATAATTAATCTAAGATACTTTACTAACTACGTATAGAACTCGCTTTTCTTAATATTAGCCTAAATATTACTTTTATAAAGAATTTATAAGACCTCTTATACATGTTACTTATATTCTTTTCTTAATTAGCTAAAGTATAAATAAGGTAATGCTTAATTTAATAAACTCTTTCTTAAGATATTCTTTAATGTATTTCTTAATTACCTTAAGCTTATCTAAGCTTATCCTATATAAGAGCTGCATTTAGGGCAGTTTAGCACTTGCTTCTAGTTTAATCTTATAATTATACTCTTCTCTGTACTTTAAAAGAGTATTAAAAGTCTTTTTTAAAAAGACATTTATAAATTCTTGAAATTCTATTAAAAGAACCTTCTTTAAATCTAGTTCTAGCTAGATTTGTTTCTTAATATATTTATTTATATCTTTTATTATAATAGCAAACATTTCTGTATTAGAGGTGATTAATAATTACTTAAATACTATAATGTTTATAGGCTTAGTGCTGTGCTAGGCTGCCTTAGCCTCCTTAATCTTTCTTTTATAAGTAATAGCTATAATTATTCTGCTACCTAAAGTCTTTTCTATAATATATTTATTTATATCTTTTATTATAATAGCAAACATTTCTGTATTAGAGGTGATTAATAATTACTTAAATACTATAATGTTTATAGGCTTAGTGCTGTGCTAGGCTGCCTTAGCCTCCTTAATCTTTCTTTTATAAGTAATAGCTATAATTATTCTGCTACCTAAAGTCTTTTCTACCTTAATAAAGTATAAAGATTATAAAATAGCTAAGGCTATTTTAAGACGCTTAAAAATCTTTGTTACCTATAATAGTAATGCTTTAATCAGGTTAGCCTAAAATTTAGCTATATATATATAGCTAAATTTGTTATATAGCTTCTTTATTAGCTTTTTTTCTGCTGCTTGCTCTTTAGCCTTAGGCTTATTACTCTAACTTTTATAATTTTATTAAAATATAAGTTGCTCTTTATAATTATAATCTCTTATAAACTTTATTAATAAATCCTTAGAATCTAAAATATAGCTATACAGCCTTATCTACTTCTTCCTTAAGATTATAAGGTATATAACCTTTATTATATAAAAGATTTATAATCTCTGCTAGTATTTACTAATATATATAAGTAAATAAAAGGCCTAAGAGATAAATTAATAGATCTTACTAACAAAATCAAAAATAAGAATAGATTTAGCTAGGTCTACTATATTAATTTGTAACCTTTTATAAAGTTGTTTTGCTAATTAATAATTTATAATTATACTTAACTAATATCTTGTATTTAATAGTACTAATACTATTAATCTTTTTCTCTTCTTCTTAATACTAACATTAATTAGAAATAAAGCCTTAAAATCATCCTTTATTATTATAACAGGGATCCTTATAGCTTCTTTATTAGTTACGCTACTAAGCTTACTTATAACGTTTTAATAATAGATAGCCTTTTTCCTAATTACTTTTGTGTCTAAAGGCAATCCTTTATATAGTGTCCTATTTTCTTATAATAGTAGCACCTTACTATAGATATATTTTGTAAAAGTTGTAACTTAAGTACTAGCTTCTCCTTCTTTACTATTAGTTCGCTAGCAGACTATTAGGTGCTAGGAACTAAAGGCTTTGCTAACATCCTAGCGCTAGCTGCTAATTTATTTAAGATAATACATTAATTATTTATGTTAGCATATATTAGGTCTATAATTATTTCTTAAATTAATATATATCTATAAAAATCTTTACTTTATAAGAAAGCTGTCAAAAATTCTCTAAGAATATAGTAAGGTCTTGCTGCCTTTGCTATAAGTAGCAATACTTCTTATAAGTAGTCTCTTATTAAAATAGAGAATTAAATCAAGTTAAAAGGTTTATAAATATATTTAAAATCTAGGTCTTTTTAAAGTCCTTAAAATATAACTTAAGCAATTCTTAAGCGTCGCTATTTATGCGTGATTATATATAGGCGACCTTGGATAGCTCTGTCAGAAAGAGCGCTGTATTAACTATAAACTTTATCTTTATAGCTAATAATTAAGAGCGAAACTTCTAAGAAGGTTTATCCTTCTAAGTACTGTTAAGGGGCTTGGAGTCGCTTCTAATAAGGCTTGCCTTTGAGATAGCGACTCTTGTTTTATTAGAGTCTCTAATAGAGATTCTATTCGAATTTGCAGCTTTAAAATTATTGTAATCTTGTTACAGAGATTCTAAATAATCTCCTCTTTATTACAGAGTTGATCCTTTAGAGCCTTAAGCTCTATGCTAGTGCCTTTATTAAGGTCTTAGTATCTTTCTTCCTAAGTTTCTTTCTTTTAAAAGGCTTCTTAATACTTAGTCTTCTTCTTTAGATAAAGGGCTTTCTCTTTCTTATAAGCAGCTACTAATATTAGTATAAACGCTGCTATATGTGTCTAATTCTTATTAATTAGTGCTATAAAGGCTAGAAGAACTAATAAGTCATCTATTACTTTCTCTGCGTGCTTAATTAATGCGCACAGGGCGTCTTAATCTATAGGCAAGGCTTTGTTTAGGCTCCGCCTCTAGTTGCTTAAGGAAGAATAATAAACTTTGCCACTCTCTCTTCTTTCTGTTTGATTATAAATCATCTTAACTTAATAGTTCTTAAACCTTTATATAGTATAAGGTGTTTGTATTAAATAGGCCTTGTGTTACTTCTAGAGTAACAACTTTCTTATATAGTAAAATAATCTTAGATAGGTTCTCTAATAGCTATATTACAGATAAGAGAGTTTTGTATTATCTCTTAAGATAGCAAGTAAGTATTAAGCTTTCGTTTATTATAATGGCTTAAAACTAGAATAAGTTAATAGTCTATAGATTGCTAAAACGAAAGCTGGAGAATCTATCTATAATGTGGCCATGCACAGATTCATATACTCCAACGCCAGCGGGTGAGGCCTGTGTGTGCGTGGGCCACGCTATAGGCCACAGAGCATTCATAGTTCCTAATCCGGCCTCCTGCTGTATAGTGAAGTTTAGGCTTCCCTAATCGGGTAAGGCGAACCTCTCTATTCGTAATCCGTCCGGATAGCTCACACGCTTTGACAAGCGCCCCACAGCAGGAGTTTGCTTGCTGCCGCGAGTCAGTTATAGGTGTTGCCTCCTGAGTATATAGCTAGCATGTACATTTCCTGTGTTATAGCAGAGGAAATGCATTATTCATCACAAAAAGTAAGTAAAAAGCTTACAGATAAATATCTTAGCCTATTTAAGGTAATTACTATATTAAGTAAGAACGTATATAAGCTATAACTGCTTAAAAGCTATAGAAAAATTTATTTTATCTTCTATATAGCTCTCTTAGAACTTTACTAACGCTGAGAAGGAGTAGAACTGCTAGAGGCAGTTAAGGTCTAAGGCAAAAAAGAATAAGAAATAGAAATCATTTTAGACAAACGCCTTTCGCAGGGCAAACGCATATATCTGGTATAATGGAAAGGATTCACAAGGGATCACGATTCCTAGGAACCAGAAGAGAACTTAGCTAACACTCAAGATAAGCTTAAGGCATTTCAGAGTTACCAGGTCACAAAAAGGCCATAGGAGGAAGTTTAGTTGAACCCTGACTAGTAAGGGATTCAACAAGGCGACCAGCGCCACTATAGAAAAATTCACAAAGCATGACCTGACTAGCAGGACACATGCGATTCGCGTAGCAAACTCACCAGAAGCGCACGCTTAGAGGAGGAGGCGTGGAGGTTAGGTAGCGCGGACGCTGCAAGAGTTAAAGCATTTTTAGGACGATTTGAAATTGTCTTGGCGCGTTCCTTAACGCCATCTATATCTGCTTGACTAGCTCGCGCCTGGCGAGTGAAACGACGGAGATTCTCAATGGCTGGCGCGAGGGCCAGTGGCGACTACGCATGCGATTAGCATAGGTTTCGCCAGAGACGAAAAAGTGCAGGCGTAAAGCACAGGAAACGCATAGCAAACGCACGCAAGACGCGTTAGAAAACTCACCGGAACACAGTCGTGCTTCTTACTCTGACAATAAGTACATTTCTTATTGCCAGCATTCACAAAAGAAAACCGTCTTAGGCTCACGCTCGAGACAGCGGACGTAATGCTGGCACTAAGGCCGAGTAAAATCGGCGGAGCGGTTCTCTAAGGGAGTCAGTACTACAGCGCACGCAATAAGTATATAATACGCATAAGTATTATAGCGGATTTATACTTACATGCTTTACGCTTGGCAGCTAAAGGTGATACATATATTAGCTATATACTATATGCACACAGTACTTATTTACTTACGTATAATGATTACTATTATTACTATAGTAGTAAAGGCTACTATTATTACTATGGCTGTTACTACTATTGCTAAGTAATAATAGTAGTAATAATTAAGAAAAAAGAAGAAAACTCTTAATTATAACGTGGTTCATAATCGTCCCGCGCATACAATCGTCTCACGCACTTTTCTTCCAAATCACAACCTTCGAA
>NW_006916267.1:0-12651 GCF_000464535.1 Endocarpon pusillum Z07020 | reverse complement strand
AAATAATAATTAGTAGTTTCTTATTATAAATAGTGTAATTATGCTCTACTAGTGCTATACTTGCTAAAAAAAATACTACTAGATAGAGTTCTTTATCTTCGCCTTTTTATAAGAATATATTACTAATAATATAATTACTAATATTATATTTTATAATTATCTTCTTTTTAGAATTAAAATAAATTAGGATTAGCTTCTTCAAAATTAGATTCTTTAGTACTTAGAATACCTTTATATAATAATTATCTTAAATACGCTCTATATCCTTCTTTAATAAGTTATTTAGTAGCCTTATTACCTTACTAAATCCTAAGCAGAATTATTAATAAAAGTTAACAAACCCTAGGAATCTCTGTATTATACAGATATCTCTTAGCTTAGGTTTCTCTTACTCCTAAATAACTTATACACGCTTTAGATCTATCTAAATGTCCTCTAAAGTTATAATCAAATTAAGATACTTTACTAACTATATATAAAACTCGTATTTCTTAATATTAGTTTAAATATTACTTTTGCAGAGAATCTGTAAGACTTCCTATATGTGTTGCTTATATTCTTCTCTTAATTAGCTAAAGATTAAGATATTGTCTAGGTATAATATAACGAATTTTCTAAGTACCTTTATAAATTTCTTATTTATAAAGCGTTAGAACGTTACTAGTGCAGAGGTTAATCTGAATAATAATATCCTATATTAATAATTACTATATATAGTATTAAACATAATAAGTTTATAGTCCTTCTTAGTTACTAAACAAATCTAGTAATATGTCTATTAAATATCTAGCTTAGAGAAGACTATAGCTTTTCTAAGAAGACTTATAGTCTTATTAATCTGAGGAATAACGTAGCTATTCTTCTTTATAATAGTATTTAGATCCCTAAAATTAACACAGAAACAAAGTCCCTCTTAGGATTTCTGTATTAGAAGAATTAGTAATGTGAATAAGGCAGTACTTAGTTTAATAAACCTCTTCTTAAGATGCGTCTTGATATAATAGCAGCTTAGCACCTGCTTCCAGTTTAATCTTATGATTATACTCCTCCTTATGCTCTAGAAGAGTATCAGAAGCCTCCTTTAAGAAGACATTTGCGAATTCTCAAAATTCTATTAGAAGAACCTCCTTCAGTTCTAGTTCTGGCTAGATCTGTTTTTTAATATATTTATTTATGTCCTTTATTATAATAGCGAACATTTCTGTACTAGGGGTAATTAATAATCACGTGAATACTGCAATGCTTATAAGCTTAGTGCTATGCTAGGCTGCCCTAGCCTCTTTGACCTTTCTTCTGTGGGTGATAGCTATAGTTGTCTTACTACCCAGAGTCTTCTTTACCTTAACAGGGCATAAAGGTCACGAAACAGCTAAGGCTGTCTTAGGACGCTTAAGAATCTTTGTTACTTATAGTGGCAATATCCTGATTAGGTTAGTCTGGAATTTGGCTATATATATATAGCTAAATTTGTTATATAACTTCTTTATTAGTTCTTTTTTTACTACTTATTCCTTAGCCTTAGGCTTATTACTTTAACTCTTATAATTCTGCTAAAATATAAGTTGCTCTTCACAATTATAATCCTTTACAAACTTTATTAACAAATCCTTAGGATCTAGAATATAGCTGTGTACCCTTATTTACTTCTTCCCTAAGATTATAAGGTATATAGCCTTTATTATATAGAAGATCTGTGATCCTTATTAGTATTTATTAATATATATAGGCAAATAAAGGGCCTGAGAAATAGATTAATAAATCTTACTAGCAAAATTAGAGATAAGAATAAGTTTAGCTAGATCTATTATATTAATTTGTAATCTTTTATAAAGTTGTTTTGCTAATTAATAGTTTATAACTATACTTAAAACTAATATCTTATATCTAATAATGCTAATATTATTAATTTTTTTTTTTCCTTCCTAATGCTAATGTTAATCAGAAATAGAGCCTTAAAATTACTCTCTGCTATTATAATAAGGATCCCTATAGCTTCTTTATAGTTTTGTTACTAGGCCTGCTTATAACGTCTTAGTAATAAGCAGCTCTTTTCCTAATTACTCTTGTATCTAAAGGCAATTCTTTATATAGTGTCCTATTTTCTCACAATAGTAGTACCTTACTATAGATACATTTCTCAAAAGTTGTGGCTTAGCCATTAGCCTTTCCTTCTTCGCTATTAATTTATTAGCAGATTAACAGGTATTAGGAATTAAAGATTTTGCTAATATACTAGTGCTAGCTACTAATTTATTTAAGGTAATATGTCAACTATTTATATTAATATATATTAGGTCTATAATCATCTCCTGAATTAATATATATCTATAAAGAATAATTACTTACTTTAGATTATCTTAAATCTTGTCTTAAAGGTCTATAATCTAATCCTCTTCTTAGACTTCTACTTTATAAGAAAGCTATTAGAAATCCCTTAAGAATATAGCAAGGTCTTGCTGCCTTTATTATAAGTAGTAATACTCTTTATAAGTAGTCTCTTATTAAAACAAAGAATTAAATTAAGTTAAAAGATCTATAAATATATCTAAAATCTAGGCCCTTTTTTAAGCGTTACTATCTATATATAATTATATATAGATAATCTTAGATAACTCTGTTAAAAAAAGCACTATATTAATTATAAACTTTATTTTTATAGCTAATAACTAAGAGCGAAACTTCTAAGAAGATTTATCCTTAAAGACCTCTAGATAAGGCAGCTTCTCTGTCTTTATATTAAGCACTATTAAGGGGCTCAGAGTCGCTTCTAATAAGGCCTGCCTTTAAGATAGCGACTCTTGTTTTATTAAAGTCCCTAATAGAGATTTTACTTAAACTTACGGCTTTAATATTACTATAACCTTGTCACAGAGGTTCTAAATAATTTCCTCCTTATTACAGAGTTAATCCTTTAGAGCCTTAATCTCGATGCTAGTGCCTCTGTCAAGGTCTTAGTATCTTTCTTCCTAAGTTTCCTTCTCCTAAAGAACTTCTTAATGCTCAGCCTCCTTCTCTAGACGAAGGGCTTTCTTTTCCTTATAGGCAGCTACTAATGTTAGTATAAACGCCGCTGCATGTGTCTGATTCTCGTTGACCAGTGCTATAAAGGCTAGAAGAGCTAATGGATTATCTGTCGCTCTCTCCGCATGTTCGATTAATGCGCGCAAGGCGTCTTGATCTGTAGGAGGGGCTTCGTCTAGGCTCTGTCTCTGGTTGCTCAAGAAAGGATAGCAAACTTTGTCACTTTCCCTTCTCTCTGTTTAATCACGAATCATCTTGACTTAATAGTTCTCAAACCTTTATATAATACAGAGTATTTATATTAAATAGACCTTACATTACTCTTGAAGCAACAACTTTCTTATATAGTTAAATAACCCTAAATAGGTTCTCTAATAACTATGCTATAGATAAGAGAGTTTTATATCGTCTCTTAAGATAGCAAGTAAGTATTAAGCTTACGTTTACTATAATAGCTTAAAACTAGAACAAGTTAATAATTTATAGATTACTAAAACGTAAGCTAAGGAGTCTATCTATATTATAGCTAGCACTTTACTCTATATACTCCTTTATCAAACATAAGAGGTACTACTAATTAACCTGTATAAAGAATCTGATAGAGTATCTATAAGGCCAGAAGCGGTAGCTTCCCTCTAAAGGAGATTATACTTCCCTAAAGAGGTCATATCAATCTCCTGTTCTATAGTACTCGTACAGGGAGCCACGTGCTATACAGATGTCTTTATCAGCGGCATAATAGCTTAACAGCAAGAGTTCCGTATGCTATTGTAGATACGCCATCAGCGCTGCTATCTGAGTATATAGCTAGTCCTATGTATTTCTTGCGTTATAGCAAAGGAGATACTTCATTTATCACAACTACTAAGTAAAAAAGAAGATTATTAGAATAACAGATACTATATAAAATTATATATAAAATGCATGCTTATTATAGCTAAGCCACAGGCTAAGGACTAGCAAAGAGAATACTATTACTAAAGTATAACAGAAAATCTAAGAAATATATAAGTAAATAGAGAAATAATAGCATTATAGGCGATCTATATATATAATATAGGCTTACTAAACGCCTTAGGGCAGAGATCAGAACCCTTAATTACTTAGGCTAAGGAGACCACCTAATGAAAGAATCCTACTTATTAAATAAGGTAATCTTGAATAGAAGAAGAAGTAAGCAGCCACTTTATAAAAAAGAAGAGACTAGCTATAAGCAATAATCTAGTCTACTCTTTAAGAGTAAGATACTTGTAGGCTATATATAAGGCTAACAAAAGCAGAGTTAATAACACTATTTTTATTATAATCAGAGATTATAGGCCTAAATATATAGTTAGCAGTTATCTAAGTACTAGATATTAACCCTGTCTGCACCTATAACTAGTATACGCAAATAGTTCGCTATATCCTGTTATACTGCCTAAGATATAACAGAGTAAGCATGCTAGCTGCCTACAGAATAAAGCGTATAAGCGAGATCCTCTCTTAACCTGTAAGTACAAAGTATGTGGCTTACTAATTTATTCGTACAGGGATTCTAGAGCAATTTCGCACTATAAAGGAGATAGCAGAAAAGGAGTTAAAAAGATATAGAGTCTTTAAAGCAGCAAAGGAGTAGTAATAGTAGAGATTAAGACTCTTAGAGATATTTAGAGTATGATTAAAAGGACGACTATACAGGAGGGGATAATAGATTCGTAGGCGAAATGCAAATAAGGCAGAGATGCCTTATAAGGTAATCTCTAACCCTTTGTAAAAGCTATACTTGCCTAATCTGATAAGACTAGAGTTTTTCTTATTAGGCTTTTCCTTTACTAAGCAGTTATCTGTATAGCCCTATAAATAAGGACTAAACAAACATTAAATAAAATAATATATATAAATCTATAATATTTATAACTTAAGTCTAGTTTTATACTTATTAATAGAAAAAGGCATACTTATAACTCTTTATAACTATTTATAAAATATAATTAAAGATAATTTATATTATTCTTTTTAGAGGGGCTTAAGCAAGTGCAAAGTGAATCTTCTGAAGCGAATAAGCAAGTAATAATAAGAACAAGGCTCATAAAGCCGGAGAGAAGCTATGGCTATCCAGGGAAAAAGGCTAATTAAATATATTCCTAAACTAGATATTACGTAATTCTTAAACTATATACTAATTAAAATAACTCTAGAGCTTTAGATGTAACTAGTTATAATATAGTATAAGAGGTATTAAAAGAGGCTAGATATAACTAAAACTAAATAAGAAACTATTAGGATTATATCTTCTAGCTAATACTCTTATATTAGAGTTATAAATTAATAATTATATTTATAAGCTAATATATATAATTATAAGTAGTATAAGGCAAGTATTTTATAATAAGATAACTTATAATTTATAAGAAGTTACTAGTCCCTTAAATATATATAAGTAATATAAGAAATACAAATAAGATATTATAACTATTTATAATCTAATATATCTAAGTCTAAAGAACTATACTAGGAAGTAAGACGTTATAAGATTACTATTATTTATAAAGCTAAATAAATAGAATTTTAGGAGTTTATTACTAAAGCTATTAATTCTTCTTAAAGAGTGTTCTAACTTACTAAATAGGCAAGACTATATACAGGCCGCTTACAAGACTTACTATAACTATTAACCCTAATTATAAAGATCTGTAATAAGTCATAAAAAATTATAATGTCTTGTCTAAAGATACTTTTAGATAAGCTTATTACTTTACAGAATAAGTTCTTTTTAAAGCTTATAGTAGCAGATCTTTTAAATATTAATTTAAGCCTTTATCTATTTCTAATTAATATTAAGAAGATAATTAAAAAAAAGAAATCTAATTAATATTATAATATCTTATAAATATTAAAGTCTTAAGACTAGACTAGATCTTAAATAGAGTGCTTAAGGAAGTAGAAGAATATTTAACTCTTTATTTACTTAAAATCTTTAACATAATAATTTATATTAGATATTACTTAAGAGCATAGAAAGAGGCTATTACTCTTATATTATATAAAAGCTAAATAAAGAGGACTATATAGTAATAAAAGTGTATTGCCTAATTACTCTTCTTAATATTATAAGTAAAATACTAGAGCTAATTATATCTTATAAGCTTTTACAACTTATTAAAACTTATTATAATATATAAAAAAAGATTAATAGAGTTAGCCCTTTAACTTCTTATAAAATAAGTCTATATTATTTAGAATTTCTTTAGCAAATAATAAGTAATAATTATATTAGTAATAAATATAGTAGTAGTAATAGTAAATTCTATTAACCTAATCCAGACTAAAAAGCTTATATAAGTCTGCTTATTAATCTTCTTTTACTACTTATATAGTCCTTTCTTCTATCTTTCTCTTCTTTTCCCTCCTTCCTCTTCACTTCTGTCCTCTTCCTTTATTCTATCCTCTTCCTCTTCCTAGTTTTCGCTTAACCCTTATAGACGTTGTTCTATATCTTAGTTAATAGCCCTTCTAAACTAGTCTAGGATCTTTGTATACTAGATTATTCTGATGGCTGTCTTTGACCCCTTCTTAAAGGTTAGGATTTCCTTAATATCAGTTATATAAAGAGGGTATATAAGCTCTTTTCTTTCTGTAGACCACTTAGAGCAATTTAATAAAACATGTTTTACTATTATGCTTTCTTCTCTTGAGTAGTTATAATTTAGACTTAAGATATTAAGAACTTTTATTTTATATAGAAAGGTATTAAAGCTTATTTTGCCTGTGTAAAGTTATATTAATAGAGCGCTTTTATATTTCTTAAGACTTATATATGCCTTTATTATATATTCTATTAAGTATAACTACTAATTTCTTAAATAAGCACCCTTTTTACTAGATTTCTAATAGTCTTTTTATCTCTTATTATAGTATAAAGTAAGTCTTTTATATAATTTTAAGAGCCTTTTATTATAGTATTATTCCTAATTCTTTTCTTATAAAGACAAGATCTTCTTTATCTATTAGGCCTCCTAGAGTTTAGATATAAACTAGTCTGTCTAGGTATTTATATAATCTGTTAGAGAGCTTTAAGAGATTACTATTCTTTCTTTTTTGCTTATTATTTGCTTATAGATTTTTAAAGTCTCCTAGTAAGACATACTCCCCTAGCCTAACTAAAAGGTTATAGAGCGCTAATATTACAGGGAGCGCCTCTATTGCTGAGTATAAAGCGGGTGATTTACTATATATATTATAAATGTGTATTATTATTAGCTTATTATTAAAACACGTTTGAATTGCTAGTAATATAATGTTAAGAGATTTGTAATAGACCTCCTAGCTATTAATGTCTATATTATCTTTAATATAGAAGTATATATTAGTGTCTTCTCTTAGGTTATAAAACAGAGTAAAGCCCCTTTTATAAGTATTAAGTAAGGTGTATATTCATGAGTTACACTATAGCTCCTAAATAGTTATAATATTATAGTTAAAAATATAGTTGTCTTTAAAGAGTAGGATTATAATGCTTACTCTCTCCTTTTGTATGTTATACTATAGGATTAGTAAAGTTTTAGTGTCTACTCTAGCTTTTTAAGGAGACAATAATAAAACATATATTTATTTATTTATTTATTTAATTCTTATACTAATATAGTCTTAGCTTAGGGCTGGTCTATGCAGGGGATACGTATAATTAAGAGCAGTTATAACTCTTAATAATAAACAAGAACAAACATAAGGAAACCTTTCTAAGGAAAAAACCTTACCGCCAGTAAGTGAACAAGTTCTTTAAGGCGCTTTAACAGTGTGCATAGGGCTCTATAGCTGCAGTGTAATTAGGCGCAAAGTTGTTCAGCTGCAAACAAGAACTGAGGGAGGGCCCTAGCCTTTATTAGCCAAAGCGTTACTATCTTAAGGGCCTTTAGATTATTAAGGAGACAGCGGTAATCTGTCATGCTGGTAGCAGCAAGCATCTTGTGTCTATCTGAGAGTAGTGAGCAGTCTATAACCACATGTTAGGCAGTCTATCTTCTCTAACTATACCCGCAGGATAGTAAGAGGATGTCTAGAACGTTCTGTTTAAAAAGAAAGTCTACAAAGCCTATTTTGTTAGTCCTTAGCTATATAGTAAGAGAGCTTTATATCTTAGCTAGGCCTTAATGTATTCTTAATCTTTGCTTACTAATTTCTTTACTCTAAGCAGGGCTTAAGGCTCGCTAGAGTACTACTAGATAAGCGCTTTATAATAATCGCTAGTTCTCTAATTAAGATGCTCTAACTATTTAGTAATAAGACTAGCATTATTATTACACTTCTGCAAATAGTATAGCCGCTTCTTATAAGAGTTTTTTTTATAGTAAAGAGCGTTCTAGGGCTTAGTTTAGCTTTGTCTCTGTATTAAGCTTAAGAAGGCATTATTTGTATTAGTTATACTTTTTAGTATCTGATATTGCGATAGTATAGCAGGGGCGTCCCTGTTATAAGTCAAGCTTCTTAATAATCCGGAGATAGCTTTTATAGATAAGTTACCTTATGCCTGTGATTATAAGTCTATAATAAGAGTCTATCTAGATACTATTAAGTAATAATAAAAGGGGTAGAGAGTAAGTCTCTGCTTTAAGGACCGGAATAGGCGTGATCTTATAAGCCCTAGCTATTATGTATAAGCACCTATTCTAGATAAGTAAGAGTTTAGTAGTATTTAATTTTGTGCCTTATAACTTGTTAAGAAGATGCCAAATAACTAATATATAAGTTATTACTAGTTTGATAATAGCATTATAAATGCGTCTTATATATAAAAGGGAAGCGCTTTATATAGAAGTTGATAAAGCTATAAGTGTGAGCGTCTATTAAGTCATCTTTTAGAGTACCTTTTTAATATAAGGGCCCTATTTTAGTTAAGTATTAATCTAAAGTCTTAGTACTTTAATATCTGTTTTTGTTACTATTAAGGTGCTGGTCATATTAATTGTTTCTTTTATATTAAACTTCCTTAGGTTTCTTATAAAGTAAATTAGCTTATACTTTTGTGGCGCAAAGACAGTACTATAATAGCGGGCCTAGCGTAAGCACTTATTATATAACTGCTCTAGACATCTGCAGTTCTTTTTTATACTTTAGCTAAACACAAATATATTAATATTATTAATAAAGTTAAAAGCGCTTGCCTTAGTTCTTTAATAATTAGTAATATCTAATAGATTTGTATTATAGAAAAGGTACAGAATAAGTAAGACTAGAGAGCCCTAAGGGATCCTTATACAGACCTTGAATTTCTTAGACGTCTTATTACTTATAGAGAGTATAGAAGCCTGGTTTAACAGGAAGCTTGCTACTTATTTAGTAATTACAGAAGAGATCTTATGCTTTCTTAGATTATAAATTAATTATTAATGTGATACTATATTAAAGGCGCCTGCTATATCTATATTTAGCAGAAAAGCTATTTTGTCTTTCCTTTAATTCTAGACTATATATATCTATTTAGTAAGAAGCTCTAGTATTGCCTTAGTTAAGTAGTTGCCTTTTGCTCCTATCTGTGTTTCTAAGAAAGTATTATATTATTTAACTAAGAAGATAATTTGTTACACTATAATAGACTCTAGCGTCTTATCTATTGTATTAAGTAAGGCTATTAATCTATAAGCCTTAGGAGATGAGTAATCTAGTTTATTAGGTTTTCTTAGAGCTAGTATATAAGCCTTCTGAAAAGCATAAGGATAATATTCTAGTAATATGTAAGCGAAGAATAAGTGGGTAAGCATAAGTATAAGCTGATCAACATAAGCCTAAAGGATCCTGTTAGGGATCCTATTAGGGCCCGGGGCTTTGTCTGCCCTTGTACACTAAATAGCGTTCTGTACCTCCTCTTTAGTAATGGCTATAAGGCAGTAATATGCCTGTGGGTACATCACGTCTTTAATATTATTAAGCAGTACCTCTAGTAGTAACAAAAAAAAGGCAGCTTTAAGCACCTTAACCTAGTCATTAAAGGTGTGTGCTATAACGCCCTAGGTTGCTAGCAGTATGAACTTAAGGGAATCGCGTAAGTAATAACTATTAGCTCTTGCCTATTTAGTAAGTTTCTATAGACCTCTAAGGTTGTTACAGGTATGTTTAATTCCTATTCTAAAGTTAATCCGCTTGGCTTTATTAATAGCTCGCTTTTTGTAGTTGTTTGCTTATTAATACCATGCTTAGTCCTCTTCCTGTCTCATTGATGTCTATACGCAGCAAAGTTAACGAGTATTCCTTACTGCCTCTAAGCACTCTAGGGTCTAGAAAGACTTGTTGTAGGCATTCTGTTGTGCCTATAGAACCGCTTTACTAATAATCTTGTTAAGATAGTCTTGAATCTCTGTTACATAGGCATTAATTATCTTAGGCATATTAAGATACCTCTTTAGTAGTGCTATTATAGTTATTTCTGTTACCTTACTTATATTAATAAGCTTCTAGGCCCTCCTTAGCCTCTTTATATAAGGCGTGCTCTTTATACGTAACTAAGTTAAGAGAAAGAGATAATTAGCTAATTAGTATAAGTTATATTCTATTTAGTAGTAATTAAGTTATAAAGTTAATAAAGCAGAAATAAATACTAGGTTAATAATTAAGCAGAGGCCCCTCGCCTCCTAAGTAATAGTGCCTAAGAGAAGAACTAGTTCTAGTTTAGCATTAGTAATAAGATTAATTAATTACTTTGCTGCTTTATATTTAGTATCACACAAGGTTCCCCGCTCTAATATAGATAATATAATAAAGTCTCCTAGTAAGACATACTCCCCTAGCCTAACTAAAAGGTTATAGAGCGCTAATATTACAGGGAGCGCCTCTATTGCTGAGTATAAAGCGGGTGATTTACTATATATATTATAAATGTGTATTATTATTAGCTTATTATTAAAACACGTTTGAATTGCTAGTAATATAATGTTAAGAGATTTGTAATAGACCTCCTAGCTATTAATGCAGTCTTTTTCTTTAATATAAAAGCATATACTAGTATCTTCTCTCAGATTATAAAGCAGAGTAAAGCCTCTTCTGTAAGTGTTAAGCAAGATGTATATTCATGAGTTACACTATAGCTCCTAAATAGTTATAATATTATAGTTAAAAATATAGTTGTCTTTAAAGAGTAGGATTATAATGCTTACTCTCTCCTTTTGTATGTTATACTATAGGATTAGTAAAGTTTTAGTGTCTAATATATTATAATTTCTTTATTAAGGCTATTCTCTTAGGAGTTATTAAGGCCTATAGTAGTAAGCTTTCTAAGCGGGCAGCTACATTTAGCCTTAATAAAGGCCTTATCCCTGAATTTAGTATTTATAAGGCGCTAAAGATTATTGCTTCTTAAGCGCCTTATTAATAGAGTTAAAGATATTATTATGCCGCTATTATAACTAGAGTCTGTTAAGTTGCTAGTGAGACTTATACACTTAATAGCCCTTATTAGAGCGTTCTAAGGCTCTGCTAAAGGCAAGGTATTTTGATAAAATTAGGTCCTTAGTTATTTGTTTTTAACCAGACGTAGTTTCTTAGCCTATCTTACTTTATAAGAGGGCGATTATGCTTAGTACCTTGGCTACGTATAGACTATATAATAGTAGTGATTTGTAGCCTCTTTATTAGAATACTCCTTAGTGCTATAAGGAGTTGTGTAGTGCTTATAATATATAAGTTATTTATACTGCTTGCTTAAGTATCTATAACCTTAATAGTTATAGCACTAGATTAGACAGCTATATATAAATTATTTATAGTGCTTAAGCTTATAATTAATTATAAATCTCTTAGTTAGTATTTAGTTCACTATCTTAATAGTTTTTATCTTGATTAGGAATAAGAAAAAGGTCTTCTTATCTTTAATCGCCATATATAAAAAGCTTCTTAAAACACTTAATTCTTAATAGACTAAGACGAAATTTCTTCTTTAAATAATTATAATTCTAATAGTTATAAGGGATTCTCTTTAGTTGACTTTAACTCTAAAATAAGACTAATTAATTCTAATATTATTATCAAGATTTTATTTCACTTTAAAATTTATTAAAAACATGATTCTTTTTATCTTATAAAGTTTTTATATCTAAATTCTATAAAAAAAGAACTAAAAGCAAAGTCTATTTCAAAGGAATAAGTAGAAAAACAACTAAATAATTCTGTAAGTAAGTAAAAATAATTCTTTTTATTTATTTTTAGCTCTTTTTTTTTATTTCTTTTATTATTTATACTAATTTTTATTAGATGCATTTATTCTTAATAATTTTATAGCTAATATCTAGCTAAATAAGCTTCTAATATCTTTAAAAGAAGCTAAAGAACACTTTAAAGACTATTAAATTAATGAAATTCTTTAATTATTATTTACTTTTTAACTAATTCTAATTATTAAACATCTCTTTAAGCCTCAGGGTCTTTCTAACAATTAATATTAGTATTCTCTTGTCTTATTACAGCTATTCTTTAACTAGAAGTTGTATCTCTTATTATTAAAGAGATAAATTTCTTTATATTTCGTTATAATTCTGCTAAACATTCTTAGAAATCACTTTTTATTCTTAAGTTATATTACTATGTTAGCTATTTATTATTTTTAGCACTTTAAAAATAATCTGTCTATAAATATCTATAGAGTTCTAGAGAGATTCTTGC